>NC_067235.1:34885000-35087500 GCF_019924925.1 Ctenopharyngodon idella
TCTTGAATAACTGATATATCCAAAAATAGAATATTATAGCAAAGATGTTTGCAACATGAGACAAACGTTTGCTTTTGAGACGTGTTTGTGATCATTTGAATGCACCGCTTCATTTTGCAAGAGATGTGAGGCATTTTGCTTTTTGTGTGTGCAATTCTTGGATTTGTGTGTAAAGTTTTGAAAAAGTTTTGCAAATATGTGCAATCAGTAGAAAAAGACAGTAATGTGTAGTTTTCTGTAAGAAGTGTTCAGCGTGTCTCTCAGCACATGTCAAGGTGTTCAGTCATTTTGACACGTTGTTTCCAGCTCAGACTCTCTACTCTCATGTGGAGGCGTTTCACCGCAGAACTCAATAAACAACAGCAAAATCGCGTCCATATACACTGAACAAACATATCTGAAAGCAATCTCTGCATCTTACAAATTTCCATATTTTACTTGCAAATTGCCCGAAGATTAAAAAAGAGAGATAATTTTAGTTTTATGGACACAATCTGCATTTTTGCTGTCCAGTCAAATTATTCAAATATAAGAGAAACAACTTTTCTGATACAGACTGCAGAAATACAATCAAACGCTGTTGTGTTTAGAGAATCACACGTTCACTCTTACACTAAATCCTGCATTATGATCTGTCAGACCATAAACACACGTTTCACAAAATTTCCTTTATATAAAATGTTCGAACCTTTCATAATGTCCAAACACTAAAAGACTGGAGATATTAATGATGGGAGGTCTCATGATGTGACACACGTTTTCATTTTCAATCACAGGAACTGTAATATTGGGCTTCTAAAGAACTTTAAATCATTTAAATCTGCTGCACCCAGTTTGTTCACAATGAACTTTGGCACAAAAAGCGCTTTGCTTTTTCTAATTGCATTTTTAGAAACTTGAGACTTGATTTTGTGTCACACTCCAGTGTGGTTGTCACCCGCACAAAACCAGATTCACCTTCAACTTTCTAGGCATAAACAGTGTCAGAAAAAGTCATTATCTTTTTCATTATCTTTGTGAAGACAGAAAAGAAACTACAGTTGCATTTTGTGATTCTCGTTTCTGGACTGTAAGTTAAACTGCGGCTTGGTTAACGTAAGCAAGCGCTTCAAATCTGTCATTGTGTCTGGCATCACGTACAGTACGGCTGTCACATCTAACTCTAAGAAATACAGCTTCCAGAAGGGTGTTTTCTCAGTGAAGCTGTAGAAGAACCATCTCTGGTTCACCAAAGAACCTTTCAGTGATCAGCTCTTAAAGAACCACTAGTGTGAAGAACATAAAGCCCATTATACATTGTAAAAAATGTTGGGTTAAAACAACCCAAGTTGGGTTGAAAATGGACAAACCCAACGGTCTGGGCAGTTTTATTGAACTCAACTATTGTTTAAAAATGACTATATGTCTGGATTAAAATGAACCCAAAATCAGACACATAATTACTAGAGGAAACAATAATAATCAAAAGGTGAACATTTATTAATAAGCAATTTAATAAATGTTTCTTGTTTAATTATTATTCATTAAACTTATTAATAAATGTTTGTTTATTAAATGTTCATTTCCAACATATTTTGGATTCATTTTAAGCAACAATACAGTCATTTTTAAACAATAGTTGAGTTTAATAAAATTACCCAGCAGGCTGATCAAACATTTAACCCAACTGCTGGGTCAAAACAACCCAATCGCTGGGTCCATTTTCAACCCAGACTGGGTTGTTTTTAACTCAACATTTTTTAGTGTGTAGACTTAAATTTGGCAGAATTTAAACAGTAAAACAATTACGAAGCCCAAGCAAATTCATAAACCATCAAACATGTAAATGATCATACAAAATATCAACACATATGTTTCACCCAAGAGATTAGTAATTAATAAATTGAGTATGTAGCTACAACACGTGTGACAACTTGCCCCAAAAATACTCTACTTTTGTTATACAATCATTCTTGTCTTAATGTATGTCGACGTGGTTTTGAGTTTGCTTGATCCCCTCAAAATATGGTGATATTAAAACGTTTTTGGAGTATAAAAACTATAAAAAAAATTAATAATTTAAAGCAGCATTGGATGTTTGAAATCATAAAATAGAGAAAACAGGCATTTGTGACTCAAACCCTCATGGTTACTGAAACAGAGCTTGTAGAAGTGAAATAACGGCATGAACTCTTAGTAGGGGGCGCTATAGAGCCGCATCAATAAATCCAGCAGCATCACAGGTGCCTTCAGTCAGTCGGTCAGTCGTTCATTCATTCAGTCAGTCGGTCGGTCGGTCGGGTTTTACCCTTCATTCCGCTTTAGCCCCTCATGAGCCTCAATCATCCGGACCGGCCGAACTCTCTTTCTCTTTTTATCGCTTTCGGTCTCAATGCAAGAGCGTTTTCGACCTCAATCTGTGGAGAAAATGGAGATGAAACTGGTGAGTTATTGATTTTGTATTGAACGAGTGATGCTTGATGTTATTTCGGATCTACGCAAGAAGCTTCGTTGTATTTTTTTTTCTACCGTAACTCAATGTCACTCAACTTTAACCTCTCTGAACGCAATAATGCATTGACCTCCAGATGAGTTTGTTTAATTTTAGAAAAATACTTATTAACAGATGATTCAATTGTTATAAATATTGCCTACGGAACCCAGACAGTCATTGTTGAAACCTCGTTATATGAAAAACAAAACCTACAAAAATAAACGTTCACGTTTTACACACAAACACAAAATCCTTGCAACGTTTTGGATGTTAGTTTAGATATGGTTAAATATACTAACTTAAGAACATTCTTGAAAATGACTCGCAAAAAGCTAAACTACTTTTCCGTCTAATGCATAAAGAATCGTAAATTATATTAACGCGTTATTCAAAAATAGGCCTAAAAATAAAACAAACAATACAAAGTTGTCTTAACACAAATGTGTGCATTTTGCAGACTATTTATGTAATCATGTTTAATGTCAGACTTCATTTTTAAAGATTAATAAACGCAATTATTTTTGTTCAAACATCAAATGAAGAATTAATGCTAAGAATCGAAAACATTAAGTTTACGTTCGCGTGACGCTAATAAAGTCTAGATTGCGTAGGATAAACATCGACAATGAATTATAAAATGCCAAAGTTATGCGTTATGAAGGAACGTTTACATTTAATCATTGTTGTCCATCGTTTGTTGCTTTTTAAATATATGTTATCATTGATATATGTGTCTGAAATAAAGTGGCTATGAAGTAAAGAAAAGTCAAGTTTAAAAATGTGTATGATTAGAAACTCTTTATTATTTGTTATTTGATTAAATCCAACATAGGAGAAGATTTAAACTGGAGAATAACATGAACAGAGCTGTAAATATAAAGCGATGACTAATGATAGCAACGAGAACACTACATATTTTATTAAAATGTTGTTAAACAATTTATTTATAAATGCAATTAAATGATATCTGCACATATTAGAAAATAAAAAAAGTGATAAGCCTAATGGAAAATATGAAATGTATAGCCTGTTTTACGAACGAAAATAATATTGCAAATAAACGTCGCAAAGTAGCTAAATAAAGTACGTTTAATTTGTTCGCTAGCGTACGATGAAAACAAATAAGCGTCCAATTAAATAAAATCATTTTATTTTAGGGTTTTAGCTAATTGCCATGGAGGATTGTTTACTTTTAGATTCATAAAAGCAAAAACTTTCACTTTGTTTTTCATGTAGCGGTGACTGAAATGCTGTCAAAAACCATTTAAAACCAAAGCGATCAACACTATAGAATCAATGTGTAGATGTTGAGTTTATAATAAGTTAACATCGTATATTATTGTAGAATTTATTGAATATACACATTCATTCTGTCGTTCGCAGTGATGCTGAGACGCGTCGGAGCGCGACAGTAACAGCCGAATTATCAAACTTCAGGATTCGGATCAACGGAGTTTGTCCGAACATGCCCGGGGAAGGATCCGGTTCTGCGCTGGACGACGGGAAAGTTTCACCGATCATTTGTGAAGATGAACTCATGAGCAGCGGCCGCTACATACTCGACGGGCTCGGATCCAATCGATATTTCATGATGGGCTCAACGCAGCAAACGCAGGAAAGTTCGAGTCCGTGTTCCTTGTTTCCGTACACGGGCCAAACGGGAGGCGTGTACGCCGGTTCGGATGGATCGCGGTACGCGGCATCGCTGCACTACGGCTCCGTGCTGCCGTCCGCGGGCTTCTGTCAGTCTCTGTGTGCAGGACGCGGCGAGTTCGGCACGGGCTATCAGTTTGGACACGGTTCTGGAAACACCTACCACTCGTATCAAGGCTCCGGGTCCGGCATCGGCTCCATGGCTCTTCCCGGAGCGGGACTCCGAGCTCAGGTGTATCTCTGCAACCGACCGCTGTGGCTCAAATTCCACCGGCACCAAACAGAAATGATCATCACCAAACAGGGCAGGTGAGGGGGGACATTTAGTGTGGAGGGGGGCATATTTTTGAGACAATAGATGTTCTGTAATAATAGTCCGCTCTTAAAAAATAAAGGTTCTTTTATTGGCATCGATGGTTCTATAAAACCTTATTAAAATGTTCTTCACACTAAAGAAAACCATGTTTAGTTTATTAACTCACTGAAAGGCTCTTTGGGGAACCAGAAAAGATTCTTCGGAACCTTTAATTTTAAGCGTGAATTAAACAAATCTAGCCTATTTAAAAAATGTTTTATTTAAATAGGCTAATATGAACGCTTTAAAGTATAGGCAAAAATCACAACAGCTTTAAAATGAACAGATGTTTCAAATGTGTTTGCAGATAGTTTCAGTATTGGATCACACGTATTTTGATCGATCGCGATTAGCGAACAGACGTGTTAGCAACAGTAATCGCGCGTAGAATTGTCATAAATATTATTTATCGATTTGTATATAATATATGCCAAAAAGTAGGCTAGTTTTTTATTTAAAAAAAAACAAAACTGTATCTACCAGAAATAGTGGCTCCAAAAGACTTTTTTTTTTTTAAGTGTTCCTCAAAATAGAAGTTGCAATACATTTGCATTTATCGCGTTAAGTGACTTAAGAGGAACAAAGCATTCATCAAAGAGCCAACAATCGTACTACACAATGCCAGGTTTATTAGACAACTAGATTAGGAAACCAGCTAGAGAAGTTAAGAAATGCATTTATTTATTTTTAATTTAATGAGTGCATTGTCTTAAGAGTGCGGTGTTGTTAAAGTTCTTTAAAAACGTTGAAAGCTGTAGCTATAACCCGCAATTTGATAAATAATTCAGAATATATCTGAAGAATCATGTGTTCGTTCTTTGATTTGTTTTAATTCCTGCACAGGCGGATGTTCCCATTTCTAAGTTTCAATATTACCGGCTTGAGCCTGACGACGCATTACAATGTGTTTGTGGAGATTGTTTTAGCGGATCCAAACCACTGGAGATTCCAGGGCGGGAAGTGGGTCACCTGCGGGAAAGCCGACAATAACATGCAAGGTATGGAAGAAACCAAAATAATACGCGCTATTATTATTATTAGGCATATTTTTATGCTGTTCTTTTTTATTATTATTTTAGGGAATAAGATTTACATCCACCCCGAATCGCCGAATACAGGCGCTCATTGGATGAGACAGGAAATTTCTTTCGGTAAACTGAAGCTAACAAACAACAAGGGAGCAAATACCAATACTGCACAGGTAAATAATGTACTTATTTATTTATTTTAAGAGTAGAACAATTAGTTGTTTTTTGGGCCTGTTTTGTGTTAAAATGAAATAAATAAAAGGACATACTGCTTTTGCCACTGACTGTAAGAACAAGTACTATTAAATATGGGTGAACGTCCAATCAACCAATCAGATTTGAAGTTTATAGTTTATGTCAAGTTTGGTGCTTCAGTGTTATTCACCTATCATTTCCCTCTGATTTTAGGGATAAGTTATGGGTAGAGTTATGTTTAGGTGTAGGAATTGCTTTAGGGCTAAACTTTTGGACAGAAATGTTGCTTGAACGTCTTGGCAAAATCATGATGATCCACCATTAAATATGCGCTTTGTTTACATGAAAATAACGTGACGTTAATAGTCTGATTTGTACCTCCAAATCAGATGATTGTCCTTCAGTCTCTACACAAGTACCAGCCGAGGCTTCACATCGTTGAAGTGTCCGACGACGGGACTGAAAGCACGGGACGAGACTCTAAGACTCAGATCTTCACCTTCCCTGAGAACCAGTTCATTGCTGTTACGGCGTATCAGAACACTGATGTACAAGCCTTTCTTTTAGAGCATGAATAAAGCCTCGTGGACTCGGTTATTGACGTTCACTTCTGTTGTTCTTCCAGATCACTCAACTCAAGATCGACCACAATCCTTTCGCAAAAGGCTTCAGAGATAACTATGATTCGTGAGTATGTGCATCACTGATGTTTCACCAATAACTACTCGCACTTAATACTAACATGCATTGGAATTTCAGGATGTACACGCTTCCTGAGCGTGAAAGACTGACGCCGTCGCCGTCGGACTCGCCTCGCACGCAACAGATCGTACCGAGCACACGCTACGCCATGCAGCCGTTTCTTCAGGATCAGTTCGTCAGCAATCGTCTGTACAGCAGCGAACGGACTGTGCCGCAGACCAACAGCATGCTTTCTCCTCCGGCGGACGACGCTGCCGCCACACAGCGCTGGCTGGTCACTTCAGTGCAGCAAACCAGCGGCAGCAAGCTGGAGCTGACGGCGTACGAGGGCGATTATTCCAGCTCCTTGTTACCGTACAGCTTCAAATCCTTACCTCTGCAGAGCGCACACTCGCTGGGCTACTATCCAGACGCCGCCTTCGCATCCGTGACCGCCGGATGGAGTTCAAGAGGCTCCTACCCGAGGAAAGTGACGTCTGGCTTGCCGTGGTCGCCCAGGCCGAGTCCCACGGACTTCACTGATGAACACATGCCTGACAAGGACAAATCTCGGGGGGAAAGCACATACAGTCAGAGCTGGATGGAGGGCGCAGCGTCTTTGAAGCCTTCGGACTCTACAGAACCGAGCATTTACTCGGTCGTGTGCAAAAGGAGGCGGATTTCCCACAGCGAGTCTGGGACAGAAAACTCTCCCACGGTCAAGTGTGAAGTGTCTGAAAACTTCAACAAGGACAGTTCCTCCAGCTCCAAGGCTATCGGCTGTTACGCGTTCTACGCCAGCAGCTAGAGAGTCCGTTTTAAAGCTTCTCTGATTTGGATCAGGAGCATTTGAATTTATCAATTTGATCCTTTTGTAATTTATTAAAATCTCACCCTAAAGCAAATTGTTTCTGTGCACGTCCAAAGTCAGATATGTCATTTTGAAAATGCTGTTATGTGTATTAAACGACTGTTTTGGATTGGTATATTCTTAAAAAACATTTTCTTTTGAATGTACACACTTAAAAAATGAAGGTTCTTAACTGGCATTGATGGTTCCCTGAAGAACCAACATCCATGGAATCTTTCCATCGCACAAAAGGTGCTTTAGATTATTAAAATGTTCTTCACACTAAGAAAAAATAATGGTGCTTTTAAGAACTGATCATTGAAAGGTTCTTTTTGAGGAACCAAAAATGGTTCTACGATGGCATTAATGTGAAAACCCTCTTTTGGAACCTTTGTTTTTAAGAGTGTACAGAATTAATTGAATAATTCAGACATTATATGGGTGTGAAAAAGTATTCAAAAACTGAACAGAGAGCTTTGAAAACTGGTGCATTTTTCACAGCTGTAAAACAAATTGAATGAATAAATTGAAATGCAAAAATTATGCACAAATCAATAACTCGAATGAATCAATAACTGAATAGTCAGTAAGATGTTTGAGTTGGGAACCTAATAAAGATCATGGTGATTATTACATATCATTAACATGAATCCAGAAATAAATTCCACATTAAAGTTCTACAAATAGTAAGATGATGAAGTAAATGTTGAGGACACTGACCTCTAGCGTCAGAACGAAGTAGTGAAACCTGAAGAATATCTGATCAATTCGGTTTATAATGTCAAATGAAATAGTTTAATGGATTTTGTAGAAATAACTGAAAGAACTTAATCTTCATCATTATTTCAATAAAAATCTACAAGATCATAAATGAATCACTTTCTGTTGCTCAGAAAGATTCATTTTCTCTATTGAATTAAAAAGAAAACAAATGACTAGATTAAACTAGTTAGTTTAATTAAACTTCTCGTTCTCATGTCGATATCGGATGGTTTGGCAGATTTTAAGAATTGGTTCACTTTAAAATGATCAAGGATTGGTTCACCCTACTTTTAACACGTTATAAAGTAAAATAACAAGCTTCTGCCAGACAGCCTTCCGTATTCAACTTCGAAAAAAGCGTAACTGACGTCGCGTCTGTCGGACGCGTCAAAAGAACCCATTATAATCAGTGATATTATCTACACTGGATGCGGCGCGACACAACAAATTCCCGACTGTAAACGGATTCCCCGTTCTATTTCTGACATAGTCCAAGTGCTTTGGACAACGGTCGCGTTCAGTGCGGCGCGATGCGACACGACAAAAGTCGCGTCTGGTGCACTTTCTTCATACGTTGAATACGGAATGAGCATGAGTATGTGTTAAATATGGAGATTCTTCTTACACAAAGACATCGCTTCTCTTCAGAAGGCATTTATTAACCCCCCCGGAGCCGTGTGGAGTACGTTTATGATGGATGGATGCACTTTTTTTTTAGTTTCAAACTGGTGGTTTCCGTTCACTGCCATTATAAAGCTTTGGAGCATCAGGGTGATTATTAATATAACTCTGATTGTGTTCATCTGAAAGAATAAAGTCATATACACCTAGGATAGCTTGAGGGTGAGTAAAGCTTGGGCTAATTTTCATTTAAAAGTGAACTAATTTCTGCTGTTTGTGGTTGTAAGTGAATTAACCCTTCAGTCATCTGAGTGTGATGAGTTAAGAGTCCTGACCGCTGAGATCTTTAATCCTGTTCATTCACAGACTCTCAGAGGAGCTTCACTGGAATCACCTGCTGCTGATCCAGAATCAGTTCAAGCGTTTGATTTAGTCAAGTGTGTTCATGAGGCTCTTGACAGACTCAGACGGCACAGAGACGCTCTGTTGGTTTCTGTTATGAGAAGTTTCTGACAGAACTAAAAGTATGGAATAATAAAGATGTTTTTGAGTCAGTCTCTTCTGCTCATCAAGGCTGCATTTATTTGATGAAAAATACAGTAAAAATTGTGATATATTTTTATAATGTAAATCAGCTGTTTTCTATGTGAATATATAGTAAAGTGTAATTTATTCCTGTGATCAAAGCTGAATTTTCAGCATCATTACTCCAGTCTTCAGTGTCACATGATCCTTCAGAAATCTGAATAATATGATGATTTGATGCTTCAGATTTCTGTGGAAACTGATTCTTTCTTACCCACAAAATATTAACTGTTTTCAACATTGATAATAATCATAAATGTTTCTTGAGCATCAAATCATCATATCAGAATGATTTCTGAAGGATCATGTGACACTGAAGACTGGAGTAATGATGCTGAAAATTCAGCTTTGATCACAGGAATAAATTACACTTTACTATATATTCACATAGAAAACAGCTGATTTAAATTATAAAAATATATCACAATTTTTACTGTATTTTTGATCAAATATATTCAGCCTTGGTGAGAAGAAGAGACTTAAAAAAACAAACAAAATAAACTGAATTATCCCAAACTTTTAACTGCCAGTAAATCACCTGTGAGATGGCAAATACAACAAAAACAACCACAATAATAATAAAAGAACTTTATATAGCACCTTTATAAAGTGCTTCGCAGCTGACATATATGTACATAAACATTCAAAGGCGTTAAAAAGAACTAAAAATAAATCTTAAATAGTTAAATTGCACAGAAGAAGAGCATGTCTGAGACGGCGGGACTAGAAGCAGCTCCAGACACTTCTTCATGAGTCATGAGTGAGTTCAGTGTGTATGAATGCTGTATGAACACACTCCGACAGCTATATTCAGTCATGCAAGTACAGCTTCAACCTGACAGAAATACTGACATCTCAAATACACTCTCCAGATCCGCATTTCAAGTTTGCTTTTAAAAACAAGGACACAAATATTAGAAATGATTCTAATGTCTGATAGAGAGAGTCCATCTGTACTGTCCAGTAGATCGACCGATGCAGGTGGAAACTAGAGTTCTGAAGGAGACGGTACACTAATAAGGGCCCTAGATTGAGCTCTGGGAACGAATCAAACAGGTCACTGAAGCTCTACTTTAGAGCATAGATTGATCTGGAATAAATTAATGTCTTAGACTTGGATGGGTTTTCTGCTGCGATGCAGTTCATCTTTCCATCTTCTCATGTCCCATCTCTCAGAAGAAGCTCTAGAGAGTGTCGAGCGTCGCTCGTCCTGCAGAAACACAAACGCTTTCATTTTCTCCTGATATTCATTCTTTTCTCTCAGTGTCTGAAACTGTTGATCAATAATATAATATCCTAAAGATCATAATAGGGGCACGTTAAAGAGCGCTCGGACTCGTGTGAGAAGACTTGACTCTGGTCCTCACCTCATAGGCCGGTGGTTCTGAAGTCGGGATCGGACTGTAGTAGGATGGCGGTGAGGATGCGGGACGCGGCTGGTCCACGACATCACTGACCCCTGCAGGTGCAGGTGACGCTGCGTTCATGTGGATCACCATGAGACGCTTCCTCTGCAGACGCACAGATATTCAATAAATAAACATAGGAAAAGCAGTGTAAAAATGTAAAAATAAATAAACCAAAATAATATTAAACTCACTAAAATTTGATTAAGACAAACATTAATTTCTATTTACATAAAATTTTATTTAATGCATTAGAGTAAAACTAATTAATTAAAATAAATAAATCAAACTTAATTAAAAAAAAAAAAAATTTAATAAATAAAACTTAGTTTAAATAAAAAAAAGAAAGAAAAGCAGTGTAAGTGTAAAAATAAATAAAAATATTATTAAACTAATTAAATTTGATTAAGATAAAAATATATTAAAATTAATAGTTTAATATTTATGTATTTAAATACAATTTTATTTGTTTTTTTAACATCAGATTTCAATTTCATTTAAATAAAAATAAATAAACTGTTAAATAAAAATAAGTGTAAAAATATAAAAATAAATAAACAAAAATGGGATTAAACTAAATTAAAATACTTAAAATAGATAATTTAATAAATGTTTAAAATTTAGTTTTATTTAAATAAATTAATACATTAGATTAAACCAAATTTATGAATGAATAAAATAAATTAATTATTTTTATTTAAATAAAGTTATATTTATTTAATTTGATTAAGATAAAATTAAAATTAAACATTTAGTATTTATTTAAATAAAAATGTTTTTTTTTGTTGTTTTTTTTACGTTAGATTAAAATAAGTCATTTAATTAAAGTAAAAAATAAAAAAAAACTTTTAAATAAATGAAAATTAGATGAAACTAACTAAATTATTAAAATACTTAATACATAATTTAATAAATGTTTAAATTTAAAATGTATTTAAATAATTAATACATTAGATTAAACCAAATTTATGAATGAATGAACATTAATAAAAAAAAAGATTAAAATAAATAAATGTAACTTTATTTAAATAAAAAGAATTAAATTTGATTAAGATAAAAATTAATTAAAATTAAACATTAAAATTTATTATTTTTTACGTTAGATTAAAATAAATCATTTAATTAAAAATAAATAAAAAAATTATTAAAATAAATAAAAGTCAATTTAATAAATAAATGTAAAATTCTCATAATATTTATATTAAAATTAAAATTAATAAAACTGGATTTAAATAAAAAAAATAAGAAAAGCAGTGTGCAAATGTAACAAATTAAATACATTTTACTGAAATAAATTTATTAAAATAAAATAATTTGATTTAAATAATTAAAATAAATACATTTTATAAAAATATGAATATAATCATATGAATGAATAAAATGCATCTAACTTACATCTAACAGTGCAGTACGACAGTGAGTCGCAATGAAGTAATGTAACTAAATATAATATATACAGGTGCTGGTCATATAATTAGAATATCATCAAAAAGTTGATTTATTTCACTAATTCCATTCAAAAAGTGAAACTTATATATAATATCCATTCATTACACACAGACTGATATATTTCAAATGTTTATTTCTTTTAATTTTGATGATTATAACTGACAACTAAGGAAAATCCCAAATTCAGTATCTCAGAAAATTAGAATAATTAGTCCTTAAACCAGGTACTGGTAGCTTTGGCACTGTGTGCAGGTGCCAAGTCCTGTTGGAAAATGAAATCTGCATCTCCATAAAGTTGGTCAGCAGCAGGAAGCATGAAGTGCTCTAAAACTTCCTGGTATATGGCTGCGTTGACCTTGGACCTCAGAAAACACAGTGGACCAACACCAGCAGATGACATGGCACCCCAAACCATCACTGACTGTGGAAACTTTACACTGGACCTCAAGCAACGTGGATTGTGTGCCTCTCCTCTCTTCCTCCAGACTCTGGGACCCTGATTTCCAAAGGAAATGCAAAATTCACTTTCATCAGAGAACATAACTTTGGACCACTCAGCAGCAGTCCAGTCCTTTTTGTCTTTAGCCCAGGCGAGACGCTTCTGACGCTGTCTGTTGTTCAAGAGTGGCTTGACACAAGGAATGCGACAGCTGAAACCCATGTCTTGCATACGTCTGTGCGTAGTGGTTCTTGAAGCACTGACTCCAGCTGCAGTCCACTCTTTGTGAATCTCCCCCACATTTTTGAATGGGTTTTGTTTCACAATCCTCTCCAGGGTGCGGTTATCCCTATTGCTTGTACACTTTTTTCTACCACATCTTTTCCTTCCCTTCGCCTCTCTATTAATGTGCTTGGACACAGAGCTCTGTGAACAGCCAGCCTCTTTTGCAATGACCTTTTGTGTCTTGCCCTCCTTGTGCAAGGTGTCAATGGTCGTCTTTTGGACAACTGTCAAGTCAGCAGTCTTCCCCATGATTGTGTATCCTACAGAACTAGACTGAGAGACCATTTAAAGGCCTTTGCAGGTGTTTTGAGTTAATTAGCTGATTAGAGTGTGGCACCAGGTGTCTTCAATATTGAACCTTTTCACAATATTCTAATTTTCTGAGATACTGAATTTGGGATTTTCCTTAGTTGTCAGTTATAATCATCAAAATTAAAAGAAATAAACATTTGAAATATATCAGTCTGTGTGTAATGAATGAATATAATATACAAGTTTCACTTTTTGAATGGAATTAGTGAAATAAATCAACTTTTTGATGATATTCTAATTATATGACCAGCACCTGTATATTTATAAAACACATTTTCACATTATAAATCAGGTCTTTGTAAATGAAAATATTTATCTGCCTTTTAAATTTTAGTACGGCGGCCCCTGGCACTTTAAGCTTCAGAAAGATCGAAACCCTGCCACAGATGATGCTGAAGAAACACTGATTTACCGATTTACACCAGCAGCATGAGGTCGCGAAGATGATGACAGAGTAGATGATCGCCAGAACGTTACAGGCCATGAAAGCGATGTCTTTCGGACCCAGAGAGGGAGCCAAAAACTACAACAACCAGATGAACCAGAAACACCTCAGTACTCATAAACATTCATGAACCGCACTAACATCAACTGAAGGCTGTGCAGGAATAAAGACTCACCACACGCACAGACGACGCGACATAGAAAAACAAGAAGAAGATGATGAAGACGATCAGAGCGCTGAAGATATTGAGCAGGTTCAGGACTTGAGCGGTGACCACCTGAACAAACATGATTCAGAAACCACTTCTGATTCTGATAAACCGTTCTAAAAGAAGATGATGTTTCATACTGACCAGACACGCGTTACGGGTACAAGCAGCTGTGGCTGTAATAACTCCATTCAAAATCAACTACAGACACACAAAACAACATTATAGACAGAAATATCAACATTTACAGCTCAATATAGTAATAAATGTCATTACAGCGCTATATTGACGTGTAAACAAATCTGCATCCTCCTGGAGGTCAACATTCAAAAATACAGTAAAAACAGTGAAATATTATTCCAATATAAATCAGTTGTTTTCTATGTGAATATATAGTAAAGTGTAATTTATTCCTGTGATCAAAGCTGAATTTTCAGCATCATTACTCCAGTCTTCAGTGTCAAATGATCACTCAGAAATCATTTACAATTTAAATTGTAATAATATTTCACAATTTTTACTGTATTTATCAAATTTATATATATTTATACAACAGTTCTTTCTGGTTCTCGAATCTGATTGGCTGTGATAACAGCACTCCTACCTTTTCAGCGTTTGTATCACTCCGACTGAAGCGACTGTCATGGAGGTCGAGCAAATCCACCGCTTTTTTAATTTTTTTTTTTACAAATACTACACTTGTTGTACCACAAACTGTAGTTTTAAGAGTTTTTTAGGCGAGAATGTAGTTGTTTAGACCTGAAATATGTGACTTATATTTAATCATAGCGCCTATTTTACTATTTGTTTAGACGTTTGTGGAGATGTGAGCTCCGCCGTCAGCGGCCGTTCAGAGCTCGAGTACCCGCCGAGAACAGCTTCATCTCGGCCAGTGCTTCAGGGATTTGCCGCTGGCTCTTATGTAGATAGTAGGGCTGGGCGATATGGCAAAAAAATAAAATCTTGATGTTTTTCTCAGAATGATTGACCGATTCACGTTTTCGATTTTTAACTAGTCAACTTAAAAACTTAGCTACAATATGATTTAAGTAACATTCTCTTTATTAACAATCTGTTCCATTCCAAGTGCAGCACATGAAGTGATCAACATGGTGTAAATGTAAAACAATTTATTAAATATCTTTGCAGAAATATGCCTGAAATATGAAGGCAAATGTTGTACAAACTTATCTTAAACACATCCTATATACTCAGAAATAATATAAAATAAGAAAATGCTAAATATTTCTTAGCCAAAAAGTAATAGCAATAAATAACACCAGTAATAGGCTATTATTAACAGCAAATGCTTTGTGAAAACAGAAAACAACAGCAGCTTTCAGCCTGTCACCTTCATGCAAACATGAAATAGCAAACAGGTTTACAGATTTGCATTCCATTGCGCTATTTGTCTTATTGTTTTTGTTTGGCGGACATGTTTAGGTGTTGCACTTGTGTCTCGTGTCTTTTGCAACGTCTCACCCATGAAACGGCATTATAAAAACACGGCGGTCAAGTTAAAAAAAGCTCAACTCGTGTTTAATAACTTTGCCTTTTTTCTCATTCCACTGCCTGCCCTGCTGAAAAACCAGCATATGCTGGTTAAGGTAGGTTTTGGAGCTGGTATGCTGATCCTATGCTGGTCCATGCTGGTCCTGGACCAGCTTAGGACCAGCATAGGACCAGCTCAAACCAGCATACCAGCTCCAAAACCTACCTTACCAGCATATGCTGGTTTTTTCAGCAGGGTGCGTCTCATTTTTATAATGCATTTCTGAATGAACAGCCGCTTAAGAATAGTGATGTGTTCTAAGTTCATAGAGCGTCACATGAGAGCAGTTAATCAGATGCGCCATCATGAGGTCGTATCATTTTCTTCTCCTAATACAGTTATCATTGCTGTATTGTCAACATGTCCAACTGTAACGCTTGCTAACATTTTTATTCAAAATCGCGATTTCTCAATTAAAAAAAATAATGAAATCGAGGCAAAACATTAAATTCGAATTAATCGGGGAAAAAAAAAAAAAAAAAAAAAAAAAAACCCGCCCAGCTCTAGTAGATAGTGGTTGAAAATATAATTAATTTGGGGTATATCAAATGGGCAATCTTTGGTGTTATTAATCTATTAGCTGTTCCAGAGAAAAACGATTTGGGTCAAGGGGAAAATTAAATTTCATAACTATTTTCAGGCTATATTTAACCTTAATCCTGTATTAGAGTGCTACTTTTGTACTTTCGACTAAGTTATTTACTTGCGTTTTTTATTTATTTGATTGTTTGCTTGTGTTTATGACTTTTATAATGGCTATTGTTGTTAATTTAAATATTGTTCAATAAATATTATTAGATGGCGGCAGAGTGAGTGAGTCAGAACAAGGACGTTGTTTTAGCGCTGTGGGAAATCCCTTTAACTTTTAAAAGGACAGAGATATCGCTTTCCTCTGCGGACATTCAAACTGATTTTTTATAATGGATATAATATTATGGACATCGACCTACACTCGTTTAGTCAATAATAATACCGTAACACTCTACATAACACAATAAATTTCAATAAAGTGACTCAACGTTCGTTCATTACTAGGTCTAAAGTGACGTTTTAGAATTAGTAACAGATCAACTGTTAAACTGCCAACTTGAGATTTGAATCAGTGGCGGAAGGAAGTAGATCCTCACAAAAGAGGGTTTAAAAGACACTCCGTTGTTGTTTCTTATTTATTTACACACTCGTGCCGTCGAACTGTTGTATAAACGCAATATCACACTCGTAACTGTGCATTATAGCTGTATATCAGTGATTACCTACAGCTGTGCTGATATACAGCCATATCGCACGGCTATGAGTGTGATATTGCTCATATGTATATATAAAAAAATAAAAGACTTACATAGCAAGTTGGTATTAAAAACCAACGTTCATAATTCCAAAAGACGAGTCCAAACACCACGGCTCCGGTCAGGATCTCCAGCCACTGACGGATAAAAGACACGTGAAATGTTTTTTTTTCTTTCCTTTTTCGTCATCTTGTACCAGAGAGTCTCAGTACTAGTTAAGAGTGTCGATCATCAGTTTTACCCCCAGAGCCGCCGGGTTGATCTTCAGGAATCCAGTCACTCCGGGCGAGTCTCCGGGCTTGGACTCCGTGACATAAACGGGACACTCGGCTTGATCCTGCGGAGCCGCAGAGTTGATGATCACCTCGACTTTTCTCGACATCTTCAGACACTTTAGAGAGTGAAATAAGTTTCAGGATCACATGTTTTCTGTGCAGATATTTCAGTCATTGTTCAGTCACATTCTTCAAGTGAACAAACCAGATGAACCTGCGCCGTCGCTCCGATGACTCGAGACTCTAAGACACTCTAATTGATCTTAATTTAGCTTTAAGTTGATCCATTTAAATGACTCACTTGTGATTCTTTTGTTTTATTCAGTGATTTGAGTTTATGGGTCAAATCAGAGCTGAATCATTCACTTTAGAAGCACAAATCCATCAACAAGCTCCAAATCTACATGATTTTCATTAATTCCTTTGGTAACACCTTACAGTAATGTCTAATTTGTTAACATTATAAGTTAATGAATCAACTAACATACAATACAGCAATATATTTTCAAAGCAATTATTAACTTTTGTTAATGATAGTTAATAAAAATATTCAGGTTCATGTTAGTTCAGTGCATTAACCAACAGATACAACTTTTGCTCTTAAAGATATTTCAGTAAATGTTGCAATTAACATTAACTAAGATTAATAAATGCTGTAGAAGTTCATTTAGTTCAGGTTAAATGTAAACTAACGTCAACAAATGAAACCTTACTGTTATCATTCCTTTAAATGTTTTTAACCTTCAACATCAACATGAGTAAGTCAAGATATTTTTCTGACTTATTCCTCAACTAAAACTCAGATCTGCAGTGTAAAGCGACTGAAGTCAGTGATTGTATGTTGAGATTGTTTTACCTCGATGTTGATGTCGTTCTTGTCTGCCTCTTTCTGTCATTCTTCAGGTGAGAATCAGCAGAAACTACACCTGTAAACATGCAGAGAATGTGTGCGCGAGTGACGTCACGGATCACATCAACAATACAGTAATTCATCTGTCCTGTAAGTTATGATAATATTCACACCCACACACACGATTACACAAGCTCTCTAAATGGGGACAATGACTTATAAAGCTAGTTATAAATACTGTAACATACTATTTTTACAAATGAGGGCGTGCCCAAAAGAAGGTTTTGTCAGGTTTAGATCAATTCTGGGTACAAATTTTGTCCCCAAAATATGGATAAGTAGGTTTACAAAAACATCACATACTAAAACACAATAATGCTCTAAAACAGGATATAAAATTAAAAAGTACTGTATACACCTGTTGCATTCCAGTGGAACACAAGCTTATAAAACAATCATAAACTACTATTTTTCAACTAAAACCAGATTGTATCGGATCAATAACTTCTCACTAATGAGTGAATGTGCACATTTTTTTTAAGTTTTTAATGTTACCATGTTTTTACCATGCTATTACTTCATTTAGCCCCTTTATATTACTTAAAAAAATTAGAAATTCTTTGAAATTTAAAATGTTACAAGTACTACAGCAAAAAATCAGTGATGCAAGAAAAATTTTTTTTTTATCAATATTTATGAGAAATTTTATTTGAATATCTCATTATATGAAACGAATAAGATCATATAATATGAGAATCATCAGTATGAACTCAATTGACTTCAATGGATTTAATTAAAGCAACAATTTCACCTGACAGTTGTACTGCCACATGGGAGAAGTTATTCTGTTTAACTCTATTTTTATTATAATAACCTAAGAAAAGACAAAAATCCCCATAAAACTAATAAAATGAATAATAAAAATAAACAAAAGATACTAAAATTACATTTAAATCAAAATAAGCCCAACAATAAATTATCATAATTTGTCATTTTTAAATTCATTATTTTTTTTTAACAAATGCTGGAAGTGATGAAGAATTTCTGCCAACTATCTGAAAAATAAAATGTTTAAGTTTCTGTATGTTTTAAGAAAGGTAAGAAAAATAATCTAATTCAAACAGAAACAAGATTATTTTTCTTATCCCACTGGCAGATAATTTTGCTCGTTTAAAGCAAAAACTCACTTAATTTTGAATTTTTTTCCTCCAGAAAACAAGAAAAAATATCTTATGTCACTTCACTTATCTAGTAAAAGCATCTGGATTTAAGAACTTTTAGATATTTAGACTGGAAACAAGACAAAAATACTAAGAAAAGCATTTGTTGCAGTGAGTGACACACACGATACTGATGATGAGACAAAAACTAAAAACAGAAAAATACACTTACATATAAATCACTGATCCTGATCCATCAGTCTTTAGATCCTCCTGAAACAAACAAGCAACTCACAGAAAACTGAACACAATAAAGAATTTATAAAGAATCGCCAGTTTACGAAATATGAAATATTACACCATGAGACAGACACTTTTTATTCATGCAAAGTCTTTTATTGTGAATAAAACCAGCATTAAAAGCACAAAGTAGTGTTTTGGAGACTTATAAATGACCTAAAAACAGACGTGAAGAAGGGAAAAGAAATACAAAGACATTTCAGAAGAGAAAAACAGAGACAGAACGACAGAAAATATTTACACAGAGTTATTAGTTTGAGGTGTAAAAGAGCACGAATGAGAGCAGCTGACCATCACCTGACTGAACCGCTGGATAACTAGTGTAACTAGTCTTCAGACACACACAACACTGCACTGAACGGAGCTGAATCGATTCAGTGTGTGTGAATGAACTGAAAGATTCTTCTGTGATTCATTCTAATAAAGTAAAGCTTCATTTTATTTGCCAATGATTGAATATATGAATATAGTATAGTAGTGTACGGTAGTGTCTTGAATATATCCAGAGTCATTTTGGTTAATAAAACACACGTGCTTTGAGCAATGACTTATGGGCTGATTATTGCTCAAATGCAGTGTTATTACTCTGGGAAAGAATCACGTTCATCTGGAGTGTTTCTGTAAGATTATAACAATATTACTGTAAGTAAAAGCACGAGTCACATGACTGAACGTGTGACGCAACATTTCACTTTTTGAAGAATTTCTTATTGAGAAGGAAGATGAGCAGATTGACGTTGACTTTGGCTTTATCGAACATCTTCATCACGGCGACTTCCTCATACTGCAGCTGTAGCAGATCCTGCAAACACACACACACACACACGTTATCGCTCATGTTTCACCCCAAAGGACACACACAAACACTATTAAAGCATCTGTGGAGAGACACTGCAGCATCACGTCACCTGATATTTGAGAGGGAATCTCTCCATGTCCACACCCATGAAACGAGCCTTCACCAGGAAGGTCCCGTCCTCCTCAGCGGGCACGATGTCAAAGATCACATTCTTGAACCTGCAGATTATGAACACACACACACACACTCTCAATATACATCCATAGTCATCTTTGTATTGTGTGGTTCCTCAGTGACTGAACACACATGAACACACAAAAACTCTCAAAAAGAGCAACTCATTTCACTGAATCAGTCTGGATCTGAATCACTCACTCATGATGTCAGACTCTGAATCAGAGTATTTGATTATGACTGTATTGACCAATCAGCATGCAGCAGTGGATCTGTGTGTGTGTGTGTGTGTGTCGTACTGTGTGACGGGCAGGTCTTCGATCTCCAGCAGAACTCCTTTCTCATGCAGACGTGCAGCTGTGTACGTGAGAGCCGACTGCTTCTTCTTCCCTTTATTATCAGACACTTTCTTCCCGTTGACTTTACTGACGGACAGAGACAGAGCGCGTCACACACAAACACCAATATTGATTTTGATGAACCGATATTGGTTCTTAAATCTCAAGAATCAATCTTTTAGTCTGTGCTGTTTCAGTTGATGTGTGAACAAAACTTTACTCAACATTATTTGTAGCTCCTGCCATCCAATAATCACAATAATATTTGTGCTTTGATACTTTTGATATGAAACGAAGTCTCAGCTTTCAATTGCACCGACTGACAGGGTTCCACATTTAGTTCAGAGAGATTATTTTGCTTAAGAAAAACTGACATGTGCTGTACTTATTTTATATCAGCTAGTTGCCAAGGCAACATTTCTTATTTTCATTTAGTTTAACATGACATACTAAAAAGAAGTAAAACGTAAATAAAAATTAATAAAAACTAAAGACATTTTGAGAAAAAAAAAAAAAAAAATACTAAAAATGACAAAAAAAAAAAAGCACTACAAAACTACTAAAACTTTAAAATTATAACTGTTTTAACACTTTTTTCAAATACTGTAATACCGATATACTGAACCGATATTTATTTAATTTATTAGTTTGAGTTATAACACCACTGAATGAACGAACTGTTTTAACACTTTTTCCAATACTGTAATGACAAAAAAAAAAGACAAAAAAAAAAAAAAAAAAAACACTACAAAACTACTAAAAAAAAAAACTTGAAAATTATAAAAATACAAAACTGATTCAAAATATGAATAAAAATAGAGAAACAGATATTGATTTTTTTATAACCAATATCAATTATTTGCATGTTTTATGTGCCCGATAACTGATATACTGAACCGATATTTGTTTTATTAGTTTTTCAGTAATAACAGCACTGAAATAGCAAATCAACTGTTTTATTCAACACTTTTTTTCCAATACTGTAATACCAATATACTGAACCGATATTTATTTGTTTTATTTTTCGACAGTTATAACAGCACTGAACGAGCTAACTGTTTTATTTAACTTTTTTCCAATACTGTAATACCGATATACTGAACCGATATTTATTTGATTTATTAGTTTGACGGTTATAACAACAGCACTGAATGAGCGAACAAACCGTTTTAACACTTTTTTTCCGATACTGATATACTGAACCGATATTTATTTAATTTATTAGTTTGAGTTATAACACCACCGAACGATATACTGATCTAATATTTATTTGTTTTATTAGTTTTTGACAGTTATAACAGCACTGAGCGAGCAAATTATCTAGTAATATTAAATAATTCTAACAAATTTAAAAAAAGCATAAAACATTCTAAACCGCCTGAATAAAAAACATTGCCACTTTAGTGTGGCTTTAGTACTCCCAGTTGCATCTTTTTATGTATAACAAAAAAATATCTGTAAAATAATATATCAGTAAAACCGATTATCGGTCGATCTCTAAATAAATAACCGTATGATCTGAATGACACTGAAGTGTACCTGGCGGTGAGGTTGTGCAGGCAGGTGTTGATGTACTGGCTGTAATAATCCACCTGCTCCGAGTGGAAGGAGCTCTTGCAGTGCAGACTGTGCAGCGTCTGTCTGAGTTTGACCAGCTCCGCCTGACGCCTCTGACGATACACACGCTGGTGACGGATGTCCTATACACACACACAGCAGACCGTCAGCACACACACACACATACACCTGACCGGCACCGTCACACACCGGCCGCGCAGTACCTTAGCGATGAGCTGCAGCATCTGCGCGTGCGTGTCGGGGGGACAGAGGGTACCGATGGCCTCCAGCCTCCTCAGGTTCCTCTGGATCTTCCTCTTCTTCTCCTCCAGCGTCAGGCTGCCGTCGGCGATCAGCGACTGGTTCCTCTTCATCTTCTCTGGGGTCCGTGCGTCTCTCTGAGCGCGCTGATGCATCATCCAGCCGTGCTGCACCTCCTGAACACACACGACACACTCTTTCGTTTTTATATGAAGTTAATGAAGGATTTAAGATCTCAAATCAGCCCTGAAAACACTCAATTTAACACACACACACACACACAAAAAACAGTATCATCAGTTTTTAATCATCTAATAATCAGGATTTCACAGAAATGTTTTCAGATTTTTGTAGGCCAAAATTTTCTGCAGCTTTTCTTTTTTTGTGTTGTTTTGCAGTGAAATTGATGAAATAATGTTATGCAATTAAATGTTATTATCACTGATGTCACATATCTTTTATTAATATATTGAATTAGTTTTCATTTTTATATTTTCTGTTTTCATTTTAGTTCATTTTCAGTAATTTTGTAATTTATTTGTCATTTTTATTTTCATTGTTTCTAAATTTTTATTTCAGTTATTTTACTATTTTAGTTACTACTGAAGTTTACATATTTCAGTTATTTTATTTCCAGTATTCTAGTAACATTTATTTTTATGGTTTTAGTCAACAATTAGTATTAGCAACAGTAAGAATACAATTACCTGTAAAAATTATTTAATTATTAATTTAATTCATTCTATTCATTAATAAAAAAATATAATATATATATATTTAACCAATAATTTCTAAAAATAAATACAATCATACATACTTTGTTTATATATATATATATATATATATATATTATATGTTACACCATTCAGAGGAATGAGGAAATCTTCCAATTAAAGTTAATGTGTGTGTGTACATAGACACATAGTTTTTTAACTTTAATTGGAAGATTTCCTCATTCCTCGCATCTTTACTACAGTTTGTGTCTCTGGATCAGATGCAGTGATGGCTGTGGGTGTGTGTGTGGGCGGAGTCATCTCTACCTGATCTCTGGAGGCGGAGATTTGAAGCACCTCACTGAGCGTGTCACCGGGCTGCGTTCGGATTACATCTATGATCAGCTGCTTAGTGCTGAAGAATAACCAGACAGGAAATGAACTCAAACTCATCATCATCATCATCATCATCATCATCAGACACCATAGCAGCAGCCGAACAGACAGATGCAGCCCACCTCAGCAGAATCCCCCGCGCGTCAGGCCTGTCATCAGAGCTTTTGAAGACGTCAAACTTGCTGGTGAGGGTCAGAGAAACCTCCATCTTGGCCAGAGTCTGCTCCACGCTTGGATCTGCGGGGTTGAGCTGCCCCTCGCCTGCACACACACACACACACACACACACACAGAGAGACATCAGAACAGATCTGTTCCTGATCCAGAACAATGACGATGAACTCTAAAGGTCCTGATATACTTCAAGCGAAATCAAAAGAACAAACTGGTGACATCATTTTGAACAATATCAGGCCAAATGAAACAGCTTGCCAAAGTGAACTTTCTGGAAAAGTTCGCTCCGGATGGTAAACACCTTCATGTATTTCGAACAACTTCTTCATCTTCTGGATGACGTACCTACGAGATCCTGAAGCGACGGCACTGAGCCCAGATCCTGCAGCAGCTGCTGAAGAGGGTCAGACGGATCCGGACACAGACAGTCCTGATGCTCCAACAGCAGCTACGACAAACACACACAGTCCCGTCAGTAACACACGAGATTGTGTGCAGAATGACAACAGTGGAATTAATAAAAATGAATAAACATTTTATTTCCAGGATGACTAACCACACACCACTTGCAGAATTAAACATGGTCATGTGACCACAGCGTAAAAAAACCAAAAAAAACCCCCACATTGTTAGAAACTGTGATCACTGCATACTGAATACTGGTTCATATACTATTATTTAAAATATGTATGCAGTACAGTAGTATCTCAACACAGAGTGGGCGATTTACTGATCAAAACCATTAACCAATAGAAATGTGTAAACTAGCATAAATTTATGCATATCGTTTCTAATGCCAGTGAACCTTCAGCTTAAAAATAAAATCATATTAATTCTGAATAGAATGTAATGAGATAAAAAGACGCCACACGTCCTACACGTGAAAACACAGTCCACTTCATAAACAAATAACTCAAAAATATGTGGCCGAAAATGAATTTCATGTTCATTTTAAGAGGAGAAATATATGCACTATATTATAAGTCTTTTACTAATTCAAAATATTACTGTCAATTATGCAAGAAAAAAAAAAATTATTATTATTATTATTATTTTTATTATTATTAATAATAATAATAATAATAATAATAATATAATATATATAATATATATATATAAAAAATTATTATTATTATTAAATTAAATCATGAAAAAGTTAACATAAAACTACCTTATGTGCAATTAAAATGATTATGTACTAAATATTTGAGTGTTGATTATTAAATAAATTCTGATTAATTACTACATTTTATAATTTATTCAACTGAAAATAAAATTTAATAATCAATTGTTTATACACAACTCAGTTTTGAGTGTTGATTATTAAATTGATCATTTTTTATTGTTTTTAATTTTATTTAATAATTCAAGTTATTACGCAAAAAATACATACACATTAATATTTATACATAATTTCAGAGATTAGACTTAAGTCAAAAGTATAATATTTATTTATGATTCATTACAGTATATTTTAATGATTATTTACTGTAAATAAAAAAATAAATCTCATTTTTGATCAATTTTATTTACTATGTAAATATTATCATAAAGACCATTAGATTTTTTTTTTTTTTTTTTACATTTTAATCAGGTTTCTATAAAAACTGTGAAACATTGTTATCGACCAAAACTGTAGGAATATTGTGATGTAATGTTTGACCAGACACTGACTCTGTGCGTGTTGATGAGTTCACTGATGGAGATGTAGATCACGGGTCTGTTGAGGATCAGCGTCTCTGAATACTCGTCGATATTGAAGCGCTCCTCCGGCTCAGGCACGTCGCACACAGCGTGCAGGAACTTCCTGTAGCAGGAGAGAACAGAGAGATGAGACAGGAGAACACAGCCTGAGCTCCTCCTCTGAGGTCAGACACTCACCTGAACCTGGCGTGAGTGTGTGTGATGTATTCGTTCAGAGCGCGCAGGTGCGCCGAGTCTCCGTGGAAGTGTTTGAGCGCGGCGCTGTGCTGAAGGATGCGAGCGATGGAGCCCAGCGTCCGCCGCTGACCCGGCAGCAGAGCAGAACCGGCGCCGAACTCCACCACGTCAAACCCGTCCGGAGCCACAACCGCAGGGTTCATGTAGCGATAGTAGATGAGATTACCCACAATCTGATCACACACACACACACACACACACACACACACACACAAACACACACAAACAAACAAACACCAATTATCACATTATCCTGCCAAAGAGCTGCCCACTTTTATGTATTTTATTATATTTCATATATACACACACACACACACACACTTCTTCCAGTTTCTCAAAGAAGACAATCTGATAAACTTATCAGATTTTGACATTTTTTTTGGCCTTCCGGTCCTTTTCCATTCCATTTATGTTTAAGAGAGCCGGTTCCTGCTATTGCTCAAGTGTCAGAGGAGGTCACTAAATACTTTCCACTTTAGCCTATAAAACCGGTTTTGTTTTCTGTTTTTTAAAATACTGCATACACATTTCCTGCATTTTCTGATTACATTCTAATAAAGAGAAAATAATTTATATCCTTGCTAAAACAACATCTAATGGTGACCTAAGACATTTGCATTGCACTGAATGTGTGTGTGTATATATATTTTATATACATGCATTAAACATTAAATAATCAAAACAGGTTAAGTAAAATATAATGAATATATAGGCTAATATAGTACATATATGTAGCGAAAGAGTTCATATCTCTAGGGAACTAACAAGCTGTGGACACTGGATGGCATTTCTGAGGTAAATGCTACGTGACATATTGCTTACAAGCCGTTTCATTGATGTCTTTCCGTGCTTGAAACACTGATTGAGCGATTACACGAGATACATTTCAGTAAGTTGTACTGTATCTTTCAACATACCTTCAGATGTTCATTTAAGTTTATTCTGTAACTAGTATTAAAGAGGAAGAGATGATCGCGTTCACTCGTGCTCCGCGCTAAACTGAGGCGCCTATACAGCGATCTGTCACGCCACATCAGAGCGACAAAACGGCATTTATTGTTTGAATTTTGTAATAAAATTGACTGAATTTGAGGGATGAGACTTTATTTTTCTTATCGAAAGTAACAAAACACAGAGCTTATTGTGATTATTGGTGGTTAAAAGTGGTTCATGGGCTACAACTCTGTATTCGTCGGTACACGTGTACCGAGCCGGAAGACGCGTACCGAAAATTTTCGGTACAAATACATGTTAATCTGAGTTTTGATATAGTTTTGAGTACCTTGTACAGCTCGTCCTCACTGGCCTGAGGAAACTTCTCCTTCAGAGCGTCTCTCAAAACTTTAGCAGTGTAACGCAAACCATACCTGTTCAAGACACACACACGTGTAACATCACATGACATGTGAGTGAGAACATGTTTAACCATTCTAAAATAAGCTAAACACATGCAATATAAAGATTTAAGACATAAAATCAGCCCTGAAAACACCAAATTTGAGAAAAATAACTAATAACTAATATTCAGTCCCATCAGGATTTCACAGAACTTTATTTTATTTTATTTTTGCAGGCCAAAATTTCCTAATTTTTTAGTTTTATTATGGAAATATTTGGGGCATTTTTCAGTGTTGTTTTGCAGTGAAAACCCATCAATGATCATTATGTTATGTAATTAGTATTATTAACAGTAAGAGCACAATTACCTGTACATTTGTTTGTTACTGAAATCAACTGTGGTCATTTCACATTAATTCTTTAAAGGTAATTGTATTCTTACCGTCACAAATGCTAATTCTAAATCTTGGAGGCACTGAATATAGTGACCTAATTTAAGAGTTTAAGTGTTTGTTGTGTTTTTATTGTAAATCTTAAATATAAACACACAAATAAATGAAGGTTTGGTGAGCAGAAGAGACCTCTTTCATAAACATCTCTAACCTTTGACCAGTGTGTATGTGTGTATAGTCATGAAACACGTACGGTAGTTTGTGCGTGTTGCTGATGATGGCGTGTAGGACGCGCTCCGTGAGGTTCTTCAGGTTGGTGATGGAGATGTTTAACCTCTGCTGGACCTCAGAATGACTCAAGGCCTCCTCAACGCTCACCTCATACGGTAAACAACTGAAACACACACACGATGAGATTATAGCTTCATCTACAGCAGGTGATGTTCATGTACCTGAACTCACTAAACCTCAAATAAGAACACAGGAATCAGTTTCTACATCATTCATACGGACCTCTTCTGTCCCGTCTGGCTCTCTGTCTGGTTGATCCAGCTCTTGTAGATCTCCACGGGGTCGGTGCGGATGTTGAGCGTTCGGTCCTGTAGAACCTCTCTGATGGCCGGACCCAGGACGTCCTTCAGTGCGTTCTGACCGCGAGCGTGACGGTAGAAACTCACCAGCATCTTTATGACGGTGGGGTTTCCTGTGACCACTTCCTGCGGCCGGTCCACCTTCACACTGCACAGATTTCAGCGCTGTCATGAACAACACGAACCAAACTCTTCCCGTCTCAGATACGACTACAGTGTTCAGCCAATGAACACCATAGGCTGGCATTATGCAAATTAGGTTCAGCAGGAAGTGAGACTGGAATTACTGACGACTCGTTTCAGCAGTTCAGAATCGATTCTTTCTTTTAGGAGAGAATAACTTTATCTGCACTTTGATCTTTGAAACTTAGCTTTTACATTCACAAACAGCTTTATTACACACTGCATGAAAGGTAATATCCCAAAAAGCATTATAAGGACACTTTAAATCATTCTTTTCAGTGGCTACAGCATGAGACACATGAGTGGGGTGTGTGTGTGTGTGTTCATACTGGATCTCGTGGCGCAGCGCGGCAGTGAAGAGCTGCAGCAGCAGGAAGGCCTCCCTGCAGTCTGAGCCGTAGTTGAAGAGAGTGAAGATGACCGTCTCCATGAACCTGGTGCTCTTATTCTGAGGCATCAGGAAGATCAGCTGAGCCAGATACAGCGGCTGGGTCTAGAAACACACACACACACACACACACACACACACACACACACACGATTCAGCCCTATTTCAAAAGAAATATCTAAACCAGAGATTCCCTTACTTTTGTCTCAGTCAAACCTGATCTATTCAATTCACTTAAATTTGTATATTGCTTTCACAATACATTCTGTTTCAAAGAGCTTTACTGAAAATGCTTGTTTCAATGTTACAATTAGGAAGCTAATATTTCTAAAAGATCCAAAAAAAAAAAAAAAAAAAAAAAAAGTTCATTTTTAAATAATTCAATAACATTTGCATGTTCACAATCCTCTGATGGCGGTTTATGAAGGTATATATCATATGACATGCATGCATTTTTTTTTCCTGTATTTTAGTTTGATTTTATTTTACAATTATTTTTATTTTATGTTTTTATGATTAAATTACTTTTAGTCTTTAGATTATTTTTAAAAATCTTGAATTTTATATTTTTATGAATTAACTCATTTTTAGTGTTTTTGATGATTGTTTTTCTTTTAAAATTATTTGAATTTTATATTTTTTTTATTTAATTTTCAGTGTTTTACATAGATTTTTTATTTTTAAATATTTTAATTTTTTTGTTTTTATGAGTAAATGCATTTTTAGTGTTTGATGATTTTTTTAATTTTTTTAAATGATTTGAATTGTATATTTTTATGATTTAATTTTCAGTGTTTTATATAGATTGTTTATTTTTAAATATTTCATTTTTGTTATAAGTGAATTCATTTTTAGTATTTTTGATGATTGTTTTAAAATGATTTTGAGTAAATGCATTTTAGTGTTTTTGATGATTGTATTGTAAAATGATCTGAATTTTATATTTTTATGATTTAACTTTCAGTGTTTTATATAGATTTTTTTATTTTTAAATATTTAATTTTTTTGTTTTTATGAGTAAATGCATTTTTAGTGTTTTTAATGATTGTTTTTATTTTAAAATTATTTGGAAGTTTATATTTTTATTATATCTCTGTAAATGTTTAGTGACAGAACAGTACATTCAGAAAATATTCAGACTCTTTCACTTATTTCACATTCATGTTGCAGCCTTGTGCTCAAATGCTTTAAAATCTAATTTTAACTGCAAATTTAAAGGCCATTATGGGGTATGGAGTGTAGATTTGACAAATTATTACAAATCTGTTTTTTGCTTTGTCATTATGGGAAAAACAAGTGTTGATGTGAAAATAATAATATTTTAAAGCGTTTTAAGCTGCAACATAAAATGTGAAAAAAAACGAAGGGGTCTTTCTGAATGTACTGTATTTATTTTAAAATTATGCATTTATTTTAATTGTACATTTTTATGATTTCATTAATTAGTAGCTTCATCAACAAACCCCAGTCTCCATCTATATATGCTAATATAAATGTGTGTGTGTGTGTGTGTGTACCTGCAGCAGGTAGAAGAGGTGCTGATAGGCCTCCAGTTTGTCTCTCTTCTCTTTACTGAGAGCTTTCAGGCCCTTGTGTTTGTCCAGAGCCATCATGTCACTCAACTGCTCCTTATTCTTCTTAGTGAGCTTCTTACAGTGAGACACCACCTCCTACAGACAGACACAGTCAGTCAGAGAGACGAACAGAGCCGTGGTGTCTCCGCTGCCTTTACTGACCTGTAGAGTGACTCTGTTCCGGACCAGCAGGCCGATCTTCAGGTCCATGAGGTCCAGGTCGGCCTCCAGCTGTCTGTTGGCCCGGATGGATCTCACCACGTCCTCTCTGAGACGCAGCAGCTCCCCCTCCTGACGGATGTCATTGTCACCAAACTCCAGCAGGTGAGCGAACTTACGCACCACAGACAGCGGCGGCGCACTGGAGTGAACTGAACCAGATGAAACACATTCACAGAACATCAAAAATGCAGCCTTGGTGAGAAGAAGAGTTTTAAATCTGAATTATTCCAAACTTTTGAACGGTAGCGTATCACAAATATTGTGAAAAGACTGTCAAGCGTATCATCAGTGACTGACCCAGTAAGCGATACTCCTCACGGGCTCTGCTGGCTCTGAAGAACGCCTGGATCCGGATTACAGCTCTGACCTGACAGAGAAATAAAACACACAGATGAAAACACGTGCGGACACACACTCATCATGATGCCGGACGCAGGTGTGTCCCTCACGTGTCTCCTGAAGTAAGCGAGCCGGGCGAGATACTTCCTGCGGGCGAGCCACATCTTCACTGCGGCCTGGATCTGAGAGACCAGAGAATCAGACGTGAGTCCAAACACACAAACGAACTGTTTCCTGTGAGTCTGACGGTGTTGTGCTTTACCTTGACGACAGCTCTCCAGTTCTGGTACAGATACTGCAGTCTGTGGCGGTATTCTCTCTGCTGTCTGTATCTCCTCCAGTGAGACTGAAGACACAAATTCAGCACTGTGACCTTCACTGCATCATACATCATTATGGGTGTAACAATGCGTCAAAAATGAGACAATATGAATTGTGCATTGTTCACCCAAAATGAAAGATTAGATTTAATTTGCTCACACATTTGAGCTAACTAGTTTTAATTCATTAATAATAGTTAATAAACATAAGTACATTATTTAAAACTTTTCTTACTTCTAAATAAGTAAGCCTAAACTTTTAGATTTGCACACTAGTTCTCCCATGAACGGTATGTGAAGACGTTCAGGCGCAGGTGAGTCTCACCTGGATGGTGACGACGGCAGGCAGCTGCGTGTTGAGGAAGTGCAGACGCTCGGCCAGCTTCTGTCTCAGCAGGAAGCCTCGCATGCGCGCCTGCAGCTGCAGCACTAGCGTCTCGCTGGCCTTCCACTGCACGTCTCTGCTGTGGGCCGCAGTCACACTACTGCACACCGCCTGCAGGGGGCATCAAACACACGGTATCCTCACTGTGTGCTCTGCTTGCATACTCAGTATGTTTTACAGGTGTAGGTGTTTTGTGGCGTGTCTCACCTGGATCTCCTCACGCGTCAGGAAAGTGCTGTTCTGGACGAACCCCTGAGGTCTTTCCCAGCTGCCCTCCAGTTTCTGCAGGTGAAAGAAATAAGAGCTGCTGTCCGGCAGTTTCGTCCTCATCCACGGACTTCTGTTATCACCTGCCCAACACACACACACACACTTTAAAGGATTAGTTCACTTCAGAATTAAAATTTCCTGATAATTTACTCACCTCCATGTCTTTCTTTCTTCAGTGGAAAAGAAATGAAGGTTTTTGAGGAAACCATTCCAGGATTTTTCTCCATATAGTGGACTTCACTGGGGTTCAACGCATAACGTAACGTAATCATGTTGGAAAGGTCATACCGTAGGCGGAAGTACTGGTCCAGTGTTTACAAAGTGAACGTATAAAGACTAAGTCGGCCTTTTCAAAATAAGGTAAAACAATGATGTCGGATGATTTTGAAGTTGGAGGAGAAAATGAGATGGAGTTTTTCGCCCTACTGCGGTACTTCCGCCTACGTCACACGTGACCTTTCCAACATGATTACGTAATGCGTGGAGCATCACAGAGCAGTGCAAGACGAGCATTTGTGGTCAAAAAGTATATAATTTTTATTTGTTTTAGAAAATGTCTGATGGTTTCTCTAGATAAGACTCTTATTCCTCATCTGGGATCATGTAGAGCTCTTTGAAGCTGCACTGAAACTGACATTTGGACCTTCAACCCGTTGAACCCCAGTGAAGTCCACTATATGGAGAAAAATCCTGGAATGTTTTCCTCAAAAACCTTCATTTCTTTTCCACTGAAGAAAGAAACACATGAACATCTTGGATGACATGGAGGTGAGTAAATCATCAGGAAACTTTAATCCTTTAAATTCAGCAGTTTGTGGGGTGTGTTGTGTGTGTCTGTGTTGGACTGACCCTCCAGTGTTTTGGCCCGCAGCAGGGCGCTCAGCTCCGTCTGGTACCCAGCAGCACATTCGGACACCACACTCCGCAGCGCCACCTCAGGCAGACGCAGCACACGCAGCGTCTGAGACCCTTTGCCCTCTTTAACAGCCTGATTGACTGCGGCCAGACCCAGACACACTACACAAAACAGGAAATTATTAACATGTTTCCTTGAAAGTCACATGATGAACTCTTACAATATAAACCTGTAAGGCCCATAACAATTGCACTTTGATTAAATAATTTATATGCAGTTATATGTTTATCAAGCATGTTCACTCACTCTTCAGTGCTTTCTGAGTGTCCTGATTGGCCAGTCTCACACCTTCCTGAATGTCAGCCAACCAGAGCTCAGCTCCAGGGTCACGGCTCACCTGCGCAGACAGGAAATGAGTGTTTGAGCTCAATCGGATCGACTGATGAAGGCCTTTCAATCTAAATGAACCATCAAACTAGTTTTTTTGGGGGTATATATAAATGTAGCTGCTGTCTGTGGTGGTTTATGGTCCTGATATCATGCAGTAACTCATGGACGCATCACTAACACACCTCTGCCTTGTGTCGTTTTGCTCGAGTCAGCAGGTCATGGTAGCGTCTGGCGTTGTGCGGCAGCACCTCCTGCAGGCCGCTGGAGGGCAGCATCAGAGCAGAGAGGGTCTTCTGAGGATCGCTGCGACTCAGTGCCTGATTGATCAGACCGATGGTGAGAATCTCTGTGGAGATCAACAACGACAAGACGATTACTAAAGCTGCAAACTAATTATTATAACCAGAGCCACTCTAAAGCATTTCTGATCGACTGACGTTCATGTTCCTCGTGAGTGGCCGTGTTGACGGCGTTCAGTCCCGTCTGCAGGTCGTTCCAGGTGAGAAGAGCTTTACCTGCCCTCCTCTTCTGCTCACACAGCTCCTCGAAATACCTGAACACACACTGTTATTACTGCAGGAAAGCCTGACTTATGCAATATCTGATGTTTTGAAACAATTTATTGAACCTTAAGACAAAATCTAAAATAAAAAAGTCTGCATGTGTTTTTTGTTGAGTATCATATTTGTATAGTGTTACTGATTTTACCACACAAAACACGGTTTTACTCTCTTAACTGTCGGCTTTTTGATTTAATATGATTATTTATAAATGGACACACTAATAAAATCTTGATCTGATAAATGATAATAGTGAGATGTCCATATATATTCATATTGTGAGTCTCATGAGTGATGGTCAGACCTCTGAATCAGACTGTCATCGATGTCAGAGAGTCCAGCGGCAGGACTGACCAGCGTAGCACTGAACGCACCGAAGTCTTTCACCTCCACAGCCTGATTAACCAGAGCAACCGCTGACAACATCTCTACCGCAACAAACAACTCCTCCTGCTGCAGCTCACCCTACACACACACACACACACACACACACACTCCATCAGATGATTTACAACTTTATATGAAAAAAAATGAAATGAAGTTTTCAAAAAGAGTAATACTTATTTCATATGCAAAGATGTTAGCCAATCATAACAGAGGGGGGTTTACACTGAAGTCTTAAAGGAGACACGCCCATTTAAACTCTTTAAATCAGAGCGCTAAAAAAGGACTTTAATTTATAAATTATAGTAGTTTTGTGGTAAAAATCTGTGGTGACAGATCGCTGTAGCGCCTCAGTTGAACCGATCATCTCTTCCTCTTTACTACTAGTTACAGCAGCAAATAAACAAGAATGAACATCAGAAGGAATGTTGAAAGATACAGAACAACTTACTGAAATTAATCATGTCTCATGTAATCGATCAATCAGTGTTTCAACCGCGGAAATACGTCTATAGATCTGGTATCGTCACATTTACCTCAGAAAAGACATTCAATGACCATAAACTCGATGGTTAGATCGTTTTGATACATACATGCACCAGATTATATATTCATTATATTTTTACCTAACCTGTTCTTCAATATTTAATACATGTTTGAATAAATCCTTCATCAAAAGTTTTATTGCAGCCATCATTTAAATATTTATATTTCAACAACAAATGAGTAGAAGCATAATTGTCATTTAATACTTCTTATTATATTGTTATTTTAAGAAAACTTCCTTATCTGCAATATAAATGTTTGTACACAAATCAGTTGAAAAAAAAAAAAAATTACAAATACTGTATGGATATGAATCTAAATGAATCTTGTGAATCGAATCACATCGTGAAATCTGTGTCAATGCCCAGCCCTGGTGAAACATTTCTTTACCTGGTGATAAAAGTATGGTTTAGAACGACATTAGGTGCCGTGTGAAAGCCCTGCAGTGTGTTACCTGTGGACACTGGTGCTGCAGCGGAGCCAGCTCTCTCTGGTAAAGCTCCGCAGCGAACGGATAGACATCTGGCAGATGAGCATCTGGGTTCATTAGTGCCCGAACCGTCTGACGAGCTTCTCCACGCCGCACAGCCTCGTTTATTTTACTCACCGCCTGCTGCACTACATACACACACACACCTTACTGCACATGAACTCACATTTTAAAGGGTTAGTTCATCAAATGAAAATTCTGTCATCAATTACTCACCCTCGTCTAATGAGGCATCCCAATTTGTCTAGTTATACTATGCCCTAAAAGCATGTACTTAAACGAACTACTCTGTCGATTAGTTACATGCGTCCTGTCACCGTTTAAACTGCCCTTGCACAGTTAAAATCCTCCACACTCAATTTAATTTAATTTCCTACCATATCGGAGAGAAATGTAGTCTGCGGTCATGCCGAGAACTCTCCTCATGTGTTTTCATAATGATGCATTTAAAATTTAATGACCAAATGTATCTTTATAGAAGTTCATAATGCTGTTTGAGATAAGATATAATATGGAAAACAATGAATATATTTTTGTCAGGCTAGAGACTGATATTAATCACTCAGACCCCTTTATCTAAACCTCTGGACTTAACCGTCGGTCTTGTGCATCCACCATGTTTGTAGTTTTTAACACTTTTTATTTGTGTTTGCAGGTCTAATCGAATCCTCATCCAACACGCAATGGGTAATATTAGCCGTTCACAGATCTGCACTTGGGATTCTATCAAGAAATAGTAGACAATCCGGATATCTTTGGATGCTTGTACTAATTTCAACATGCATAATCTGAGACACAGTAATTCTAATTTAGGACAGATATGCTGCGTCCCAGTTCGCATACTAAGACTTTCATTCATGTTTGGAACACAAATTAATCTATTTCTAATGAAATATGAGAGATTTCTGTCCCTCCAATGACTCAAAACGTTCATTAAGAGACAGTAAAATAAATCCTTATGATTAGAGCGGTTTAATCCAAGTCTCCTGAAGAGATATGATCGCTTTATATGATGAACAGATTTAATTTAGGTTTTTATTCACATATAAACATTGATCAGCGAACATAAACAGAAGCTCAATCATACTTGCGCGAGAACAAACCTCATTGGGTGCCATATTTGAGTAGCACATCAATGTTTATATGTGAATGAAGTCTAAATTAAACCCGTTTATCATACCATCTCTTCATGAACGTTTTGAAGCTTCAGAGTTTTGGGTGAACAGACTTTCAACGCAGGGACAGAAATATCTCAGGTTTCATTAAAAATATCTTCAATTGTGTTCTGAAGATGAAGGAAAGTCACATGAGTAGTTGATGACAGAATTGGGTGAACTATAAAACCATGCATGTTTGACTGACTGGTTCTATCTCTCTGCGCGTCCTCGTTGGCCATGTTGACGGCCTCCTGTAGTTCGTCTCTCTCCAGAGGATCCACACACCCCAGATCCTGTCAAACACACACTTCAGTCACCGGTGGACGGTATGTTTTGAGTAAGAGATGATGGTGTGAGTCTCACCAGGGCTTTCTGCTCTCGATCAGCGCTCATCTGCTCCAGGTACCAGCCGGCGTGATCCCGGACCAGTCCTCTGAGCGCCAGGTTAGGGTTCTGCAGGGCACACATCAGCGCCAGCGGATCACTGCAGTCTAACGCCTCGTCCACCCGCTCCACCGCCGCTCGCACTGCAACACAGAGAGAGAGAGAGACGTCAATCTAACACTGGGCAATACAACAACAATGGAAAAAATAAGAAATTATATTAGGCTTAACGAAAAAAAGACAGATTACATTTATTCAGATGTTAAATGTGACTTAGATGAACATCACAATGTAATTTTTCCTAATTATTGAAATTTCATTTAGGTTTTGTGGTGAAATATGACATGTGACTAACACACTCACTGTTGACTCTGTTAATGGATTCTTGTATTTCTCTCTGCGTCAGATATTCCTCATAAATGTCGTTCTCTGCTGATCCGTTTCCCTGTAAAACACAGAACCGTTCATATCCACTCGACAGCAGCAATGTTTCTGTGCTCATGTGACGCTCTCACGTTTGTTCGCGCCCGCGCCGCTTTCTGTGCCCGCGCCTGCCGCAGCATCTCCTGGTAGACGGGCGTGAGCTGGTCCTGCAGGCCGGTCAGCATGGCGTTGGGATTCCGCAGGGCCTGAGCCGTGACCTCCACACAGCCGCGGTCCACCGCTTCGTTGATGGCGATCACAGCCGCGTGTACTGCAGACAGAAGAGACTGAACACTCACTCCCAGCATTCTTTTCTCCTCTGACTTAAGTTTAAAGTCGGCATGAAATCACAATAGACAATTCTTATTTTGTAGTATTGTCACTTTTTGCAGCGTCACACACCTGCCGCCTCGTCCACAGAGAGCTCATTGGCCAGAATTCCTCCGATCTTACTGAACGCTGGCATCTGAATCCCGTATTTATCCAGCTCCAGTTTCATGTTGTTGATCTCCTCCTCTGCAGAACACACAAAAACACTTTATAAAACACACTACAGAAATGGCTTTGAGGTCAAAGTATATTGACATACGCACAGAGCAGATGGTGTAGAACTAGTCATAAAAAGAAATTAAAGTTTTACCCGTGAACTTGACCTTCCCACACAGGTCGTGGATCTGAGGGGCGAGTCCCAAACGAAACAGGTACAAACTAACACGAGATCAGAAACCAGGAAACAATTAATAACCGCAATGAAACACTCAGAATTTGTTGTTTTATAATCCTAAATGATCTGGAGCTAGAGTAGTTCTGACCTCAGAGCATGAATGCAGTAAACGGCTCTGGGCATGTTCTTCTTATCGTACACATCCGTCGTCTCTGGATGAAAGATCTGCAGAATATACAGCAGGAATCATCTTCAGGAATATGAGATATTCACTACAGTCCACAACAACAGCTCCTGTTTGAGTTGCAGTGGAATTATGGGCTGTGTGATTTACCGTTGGCAATCCGACCTCCATCATGGCGTTCCTCCAGTGGTTGATGTTGTCAGTGTGACGGAACTGAAGCCCGGAGGCCTGAGCAGAAAAGATCAGAGATTCACAACGATCACATATTAATGGTGTGACATTATGCTATTTTAAAGGTTCCTAATGTTGTTTTGGAGTCTCCTAAAATAGATTTACATTCATCAAAGGTCAAAAACACATTGATTATCTCATATCATCCACTGCAGCATCAGCTCTCTTCTCTCAGTGTCTGAAACGGTTCGATCAAAGATTCGGTCTCTCTAAACCCCGCCTTTCTGAGAGCTTCCTCTGCTCTGATTGGTCAGATGGCCCAGTCTGCTGTGATTGGCTCATCCTTCTGAAGTGCATCAAAGTGCGAACAACACGAACTAAACTCTTCTAGTCTCAGATACAACTACAGTGTTTGAGGGCGGGGCAAAGCAGATGCTGTTCAGCCAATGAAGACCAGAGGCGGACATTATGCAAATTAGTTACAAACCTACGCAGATTCAGACTGCTGATTAGTACATATTCCTTTGAATCCACGTCTACAGTCATTAATCGCTCACCTTGTATCGCTCCTGGTCCAAGTCGTAAATCTTCTTCAGTGGAACCACATTAGGAGCGAAACAGTGGCCCAGTTTAGCCAGATAAACGCCGTTTCTCAGCGCCTCCTCCAGCTCAGTGGGAGCAGGTAACTCCTCCTTCAGACACGCCTCCATCCACCTGACAGCAAGACAAACATCTTCAAGGGTTAGTTCACCCAAAAATGAAATTTCTGTCATTAATTACTCTCCCTCATGTCGTTCCACACCCGTAAGACCTTCGTTCATCTTCAGAACACAAATTAAGATATTTTTGATGAAATCCAAGAGGTTTATGACTCGTCCATAGACAGCAATATAATCAACACTTTGTCCAGAAAGGTACTAAAGACATCGTTAAAACAGTCATGTGACTGCAGTGGTTCAACCTTAATGTTATGAAGAGACGAGAATACTTTTTGTGCGCAAAAACACAACAAAAATAACGACTTTATTCAACAATCTCTTCTCTGTGTCATTCTCATACGTTGTTTACGTCCAGCGCTTCCAGGTTCATCATCAGAACGCCGACTCATTATTGGCCGGCTCCTGTGTCAGCATCACACGCATGCGTCGTGCTGATCACGCGATCAGATCTGGCCAATACTGAGATGGCGTTCAGATGCAAACACGGAAGCTTCACTGTGATACTGCGTCACCTGCGTCAGGGAAGAGAAGAGATTGTTGAATAAAGTAGTTATTTTTGTTTTGTTTTTGCGCACAAAAAGTATTCTCGTCCCTTCATCACATTAAGGTTGAACCACTGCAGTCACATGACTGTTTTAACGATGTCTTTAGTACCTTTCTGGACCTTGAAAGTGTTGCTACGAGTCATAAACCTTTCGGATTTCATCAAAAATATCTTAATTTGTGTTCTGAAGATGAACGAAGGTCTTACAGGTGTGGAACGACATGAGGGAGAGTAATTAATGACAGAAATTTCATTTTTGGGTGAACTAACGCTTTAACACTGCAACGACTAATCAATAAAATTAGGCTTAAAGTACCTGACGATGTTATTGCATCTCATTCATTTATATCTATTGGTTTGTACAGACTTTGAAGCAGAGCACTGATGTGAAATAACATGCTTTGCTTTTCAATAAAATACTGCAAATATGTTTTGTTTCTTTATCTGAGTAATTAAATAAAAACTTAGAGTATTGAGATCGATTATTTAAAGTGTTGAAAGTTTCAAAAATAATTGTTATAACACATTATGGATAACACTTCACCAAGAAATGCATCAGACACGTGTGTGTGTGTGTGTGTGTGTGTGTGTGTGTGTGTGTGTTGTGCACCTCTTGGCCTCCTCCAGGCGGCACAGGTATTGATAAGCCACATTCTGAATCCTCTGTTCATCCATCTCCTCTGCGGTCAGACGCTCATCTGATATAAACATCAACACAAAACCTCAGTCACATATAAACACACATCAGTCTTCCGTGATTCCGTTTTGTTAGTCTGACGTGAATCTCTAGTTTGAATTTTTAATTGATATGAATGTGTTTTATTTCGGTACTTACAGCCGGACCGGGTCTGAACACCGTCCCCCATCTCTGTTCTGTCAGTATCCGATCAATCGCGTTCTGATAAATCGACACAAACGCACGCGCTGATCTCTGACAAGCGACTCGACTTTCTTCTTAACAAACTACTTCAGTCTGAAGCCGCAAATTAGTGACGCTCTCAGTCGGTTGCTTTAATAGATGTTTAACACATCTATAACGATAACTAAGATTAAACTCTCATTCGGCTCTGATTAATAATTCAACTATAAAGGACGACTGAAAACGCGACAGCTACCGTCTGTCAGTTGTTTACGGTTTGAAAATATCCCGCCCGCTTCTCATTGGCTCCCGCACGACTCCGCCCACTTGATGACAGCGGGGTGAGTCGCTGTGCGTTATGGGTATTGTAGTGTAAATGATTTTCAAAAAGCAGAGCGTTTGTTTGAAATATGGTTTATATGTCTTGTATGTACTGATTTGTTCTGTTTGTTAATATTGCAATACAAAATAATAATAATAATACAATAAATAAACGAGTTTATGTTTATTTGTGTAAAGCACAAGAAGTTTAAAAGATAATTTTTATATATTTTTTTGAGATTTTCTGTTCCGGAGAATGTTTTGGAAGGTAAAAACATATTTTATAAAATACCATTATGTTCATATTGAATTGATCATTTTAGGTAAATGTTATTTTTATAAATGTGGATGGTCACAGAAGAAACCACATTTACCGTCACGGCCGTTTCCATGGAGACGGATGTAAACAGTGTGGTCAGGTGTGCACAGAAAGAGAGACACCTGTCTGCCTGCTCACCTGTTTACACATCGATCATCTCCGATATTTCCGACATGATTTTAAAGGACAGATATCGGAGCATCAAACATGGCCGCTCTGAGATTAATCGCGTAAGTGACCGTGTGCGTCTCTTTCAGAGCCGAACTCGAGTAAACTAGTGTGGAGAACGTCTGTTCTAGTTTTATTCGGTATGTTATATTGTTTACTCTAGTTTTATGTCGCATGTTATTTATATTCCGTGTCACTGTGTGTGTAATGAGTGTGTAGTTTGCTGTGGCAACTGTGTGTTTTAGTGACACTCTAGAAGACTGATGAATGATTCATTAGTGAAGTGTCAATTAATCCTCTCTGCCACTTTAAAACTGTCCTGCTGCTCAGAAAGAACAAAAATACATTATAAGAACGTTTTGCTAACGTTCAGATTAAGAAACGTTATTTCTGAACGTTCTATGAACAATTAAAACTTGACGTTCGTGTTTTAAAAACGCTTTTTCTTGATTAGGCAAACATCCCGTTTCATCATTATGGGAACGTCACTTTCGAAAGTTCTCTGAACGTTCTGACAAAATTAACGACATTTAAAAAACGATACTAACGATTTTTTGTTCCCAGAACGTTAGTTTTGGTTCACAGAACGTTTTTTTAGGTTAGCCAGGAAAGTTTGCTTAACAGAAATATAACGAAATAACCGTTAATTTTTAAATTACGCGAATTCGCGGCTTTCTGTGAAAAGCGCGCGCAGAAAATGAAGATAGAAACAAACCGTGTTTTTCACACTAATTACCCTGGCATAACATTTTTTAGCGATAAAGTTGGATTTATCTGATCATTATAACTCGTTTTGATTGATATAATTTCTACATTTTATTAAATGTTGTATTAAACTAATTTCAGAGCTCTTAAATAGGTCATTACACAAAAATATCTGTAAAGATTTGGAAGGTTAGTTGGTTATAAAAAAGAATAACCTGGAAATAACCTTTAGGGAACGTTCTGTATATAAAAATAACCTACCTGCAACATGGTTGCAAAAACTAAAACGTTCCTACAACATTATTATGTAGTTCCCAAAAAAAATAACCAAACGGGAACCAAATACTAACGTTAAGGGAACGTTTTGTGTTTGCTGGGTCATGTTTTTGTGCTGATGTTTTGAGAACATTAAAGACCAGATAACTGAACGAACGTTCTATTAATGTTACTGGAAGAACGTTTGTTCGAACCTTGACAGAACGTTCTGAGAACGTTCCCTGTTATAGCTGGGAAATAAATCATTTGATGATTTATTTTCTTAACTTAAATACTTTGAAGTCAGTCCTAGGTACAATTTACTTTCCTTAAAAAGCTTCATGTGAAATATTCAGTTTTTTTTTAACTCATTACATTCATGCATTCAGTGGACGCTTTATGCAAAGTGACTTACGTTATATTCAAATTATACATTTTATCAGTTCATGGATTCCTTGGGAATCGAACCCATGAATTTATCGCTGCTACAGGAACACATTAATGCCCAGATATTTTTTTCCCAGATCTAATTATTTGCACAATTGTTTATTGTTTGTATCTAAATGATTATAACACATCAACTTTAGTAACTGGCCATTTATCTCTATTTAAAAACGTCCACCTCTTTATGGACAAGTATAACCTGGTTCTACTCGACCCGCTTCGAGCGGGACACAAACCGTGGTCTCCGGTGCGGGAGTCAGGCCAAGTAGAACCGGCTACATTTGGTGCCGTGACCCGGATGGGAGTCACCCCCCTAAACCTCACTCCCATCCAGGGTCACGGCACCAAATGTAGCCGGTTCTACTTGGCCTGACTCCCGCACCGGAGACCACGGTTTGCGTCCCGCTCGAAGCGGGTTGAGTAGAACCGGTTACACAAGCACATAACATCCTTCCTCCGTGTCTCAGGCTGAGCATCATGTGTTCCTGTGATCTCCTGTGAGTTCATGGCCTCTGATGGGTCTCCAGTCAGAGACGCTCGAGAGAAGCAGAAGCAGAAGAGGAAGAAAGCCGATCGGAGCAGATCTGATGTGGAGGAAACAGACGCTCAGGTGGAGATTGAGAGACTGACGGCGGCTGGACATGCAGCGCTGCAGACCGGAGACAACAACGCAGCGCTGCGGTGCTTCAAGAGCGCATTAAAAGCTGCCGCAAAGGTACCTGAAACACTGACAACTAAAGAGGATGTAGTTTATTAGTCCCATAAACCACATTGTATTTCAGAGTATGCATTAGAGAAACAGTTCTTTCATCAGTAAAGCCTGATGAGTTGAGCTCTCCTCCAGCTCAGAGAGAAGAGGCTGCAGAGGACCTGTGCGCTGAACCTGGGCGCGGCGTACGTGGAGGCGGGTGAACCTCAGAAGGGGCTGGACGTCCTGTCGCGCGCGCAGCCGGGCGAGAGAGGCGAGCGGATCGCAGACCTGCAGTTCAACCTGGCCACGGCTCACGAGGCGCTGGGAGAGCAGACGCAGGCGGCACGCCACTATCTGCAGGCCGCGCAGCTGTACCGCTCGCAGGGGGCCGCCGCCGCAGAGGGGGACACCTGCGTCAGACTCGCTCGCTGCCACCTCCAGAGGAAGGTGCGTGACAGTGCGGCTCACACTGACCCTAATGTAACTGCGAACAATGATGTAAATTTGCATGCCGAATTCTGCATTTATTTAATCCTCTGCGTTGCGAGTGAAGTAAAGCAGGTGTGTGTGCTGCAGGAGTGGGACGAGGCCGCAGCGAGTTTCCGGCGAGCTGCTGAGAGTTATAAAACAGCGGGAAATACGCCTGCGGCTGCACTGGCACTGAAGGATGCTGGGAAACACATGCTGCAGAGCGGCCGCAACGCTACCGATGACATCATCAGCGTGCTGACGGACAGCCTGGAGATGAGCGCCAACATTTCAGATCAGGAGACGCTGGGTAACGTCAACGAAGAGTGACATTAGTTGCATGAAAATGAAATGCGTGATGTCCAGTCGTTCACGAGCGTCTCGTTTATGTGTTTCAGGGAAGCTGCTGAATGACGTGGGTTTGAGTTTCTCTCAGATGAGGCTGTTCTCCGAGGCGTCCGAGTGTTACGAGCAGGCACTTCCTCTGGTCGCATCTAAACCGCACAGGCTGGCGGTGGTTCTGCAGAATCTGGGCGCCGTCCACAACACTCTGGGTCAGTACCAGCAGGCTGTGAGGTTCCACCGAGAGGCAGCGGCGCTCCACGGTGAGACACAAACACGTCAAACAGCAGAATAATGCATTTCAGTCACACACACATGTTAAAAAGTCCATGCAATGTGACACAATATTCTGCATCGACAACACTTCTATAAATATTACACATGCAGCTTTTATGAGCTCATATTGCAGAGGACCTAAAATATACACATTTTAAACCTAAAATCTTGATGTTAAAAGGATCATGACTATGTTATTTGTCAACTACCCATTTATATTATGAAGTTGTGTATTTAATAATTTAATTTTGTTTGATTTATTTAATAATTAACACTGTACATGGGAAATTCAGAGTAATAAAAATGAAAATACTCATAATAACAATATGTGCAATAATTTCACAACACTGGTCATACAACAATATGAAAGAAAGGCAATTATATTAGATATTTCAGTCTGATATCTATGGAAGCTTGTTTCCGCCACTAAATAAACAAATAAAAAAGGTAATTGAGACTTTTTATCTCACAATTCTGACTTTATAACTCACAATTCTGACTTTAAATCTCGCAATTCTGACTTTTTAACTCGCAATATATAGATATAACAAATGAGTTTATCTTAAGGAGGTAATAACATGATACAAAGCGCCGACAATACAGTTTCAAAATGTCCATTAATGAAATTTCTGAATAATTTCTGGAGCATTCCAATAAAATATGCTTTATAGTCAATGATGTCCTACAAAAAATCACAATCTGGTAATTCTTCACCAGTTAACAGGGAACGTTTTAGCAAGGTTTTCTCAAAGTTATCAACAAACGTTCTTCCAGTAATGTTAATAGAACGTTTGTTCAGAGTTATCTGGTCTTTTAATAATGTTCTCAAAACATTAGCAGAAAAACATTATTTATTTATAAACATCATTCATAGAACATTTTTAACTTCATCTAATGTTGTTTAAATGTTACTACTTGTTTCACAACGTTCAGAGAACATTCAAAATAACATTCCCATAATGTTTGAAGAATGATACAATGGAAACATTCACATAACCAAGAAAAACATTTAAAACACTGGACATTTTGAACATTCAGAGAACATTCAGAAATAATGTTTTCATGACTTGGGAACATAATGGGAACGTTAGGAAAACATTCTTAGAACATTTTTGTCAGGTGGGTGGATGGAGGTGCGTGAATGTCTGCCCGTTATTTTTGGTGCATCTGTAATATCACGAACACACTGACGTGTCCCGCAGGCTCTCTGGGCAGCCGCGCTGCTCAGGGTCGGTGTTTCAGCAATCTGGGTTTCGCTCTGGTGGAGCTGGACGAGCTGGAGGAGGCGTGGGAGAGTTACATACACGCACAGCAGGCCTTCAGAGACACCGGTACTGAACCACCACTGACACACACACACACACACACACACGCCGTCTCTCTCTCTGCTACACCGCATGTCTCTCTCCCTGCACAGACGATGCGTCCGGTCAGTGGCAGGCCTGCGAGGGTCTCGGCGGGATCAAGCTACAGATGAGAGACCCAGAGAAAGCCACCGTCTACTATAAAGACGCACTACGATTGCTATGCAAATGCCAGGTGAGATCTGACTGTATTTACCGGAATATAAGTGCCGTTTTTTAATATCTGAAATTCATGTTATATAATCCAATTAACATCACGCATGTGCAAACACACACATTTTGATTTGTACGTGAGCCCAAGTTTATTTGTATAGCGCATTTAGTTTCAGTTTTGTCTCTAAAAATACAGTAAAAATTGTGAAATATTATTACAATTTAAAATAGCTGTTTTCTATGTGAATATATAGTAAACTGAAATTTATTTCTGTGATCAAAGCTGCATTTTCAGCATCATTACTCCAGTCTTCAGTGTCACATGATCCTTCAGAAATCATTCATTCTACACCGATGTGACATATCTGTGTTGTTTTCTCTCAACGAAGCAATTTTGACCCTGTACAACTTATTTTTTAGAAAAAATATGGTACAGCTGCTGAAGATATGCTGTGTCTGAATATAATGACCGTTCTGTATTGATTGTGCTGTGTTTGATCTACAGGACGTGTCTAGTTCAGTGCAGGAGCGTCTGGTCAGTAAACTGAGCGAAGCGTTACAGCAGAAGCTGCTCCTACAACAGGTCAATCATTCTGTCTGTCTGTCAGCAAATATTACAAATGAGATACAGGGCTGCACGATTAATCAAAATAATACTGGAATTGGGATATTGCTTGGTGAAAGTAGTGAACACAAAAGACGATATTTTGAAGAATGTGGGTATCCAAACAGTTTCTGGTCCCCACTGACTTCCATAGTATTTTAATAGTTATTTTTTATCAGAAAAAAAACGCAGTTCAATTTTTTGCCCAATCGTGCAGCCTGATCACTGACAGTGTTCTTCAATCTCCCTCTCAGAGAGGAGCCGCGACACATCGAACCGTCCCGGAGCGACATCATAACCGACGGCTGCCACGGTAACGCCACGAAACACTCACCTGCGTGTCTTTTTGCATGAATGAAGCTGTAGAGTGTTATTAGAGATGATGTGTGATGTCGTGTGTGTGTGTAGGTCGACGGCTGTGCGGTCTGACGTCCAGCAGTGGAGGAGAGAGATGCCAAACGGAGCTGCAGATGGAGAAAACCCAGCCAGTAAGAACTGAACACACATCTGTGCAGATTCACACATACAATACTCTCAACAGGAAAAACATCAAGACTTACAGATGAAACTGTGTCTTCTTTCATTCTCAGCAGACCGGAAGCGCCACAACGAATCCATAATGTCATCAGAGTCGCGTCAAGAACAAGAACAAGCAGATCATCACAATGCACTTCCAGAGGCCAACAGGTCAACACACACATCCACACACATGCACATACTCGCACACACTCTCACACACGCGCTTTCGTTCAAACGCTTGACACTTTGCTTCTGAGTCTTAAAGCTGTTGAATGTGATTGTCAGGAATCTGAATAACACGTATGATAAAGCAGAGCTGCATCAGCAGAACTTCCCTTCAGAGTCCTCAGGACATGGTGAGCCTGAAAAACACACTTCACACAGATTATTCTCCAATGCTGAAGACAGATGAAATAACACTGAACTGACATCTGACTCTACCTGTACAGGTGGTTTGTCTGCTGAATCTATGAAGCCGAGGCCAGTACAGATGAACGGGTACGAGTCTGTTTTCTCATACGGTTCCTTCAGTGCCCATGTCAGTTTTTCTGCTCAAATCTAATCTTTTTGTGAGGTTGTTCACATGACCTTTTAAAAACAGCCCAAATCAGACACTGAACAGGCAAAACTCCTAAACTGGATCATGTAACTTAATTAATTTCACGATTCATTTAATGTAATCGCTTTGACATACAGTAACATAACATTTTAACACTGTTCAAGGCAAGTCACACAACATTTCAGACTATGTATAAATAATACACCCTCATCATGATGAGTTTAGAGTTAGATTGATGTAGAAATTGCATAAATGCCAATGGAAAAGTAACCAAACAGGTGTCGCACTTTACCATCTAACAGGGGACCAAAGGCATTTTGTTTATTCACTATTTCACGTCCATTTCCACAAGAGTTAAAGTGTGCATGCTAAATGAGCAGTTTAAGTAGACACAAGTAATTTTTCTTGCACTTCAGAGTTCACTGTTGTTCCCCATATAACTAAATAACATGCCATCCATACAAAACAAGACACTAATGCACTTAAAATCCTTGATTCACATCTGATTTAATGCCACATATGAAAATCTCAGATTCAGTGTGATTGAAAAATATGTGAAAAAACACATTTAGGTGCAGTGTAAACGTAGTCATACTGTAAGAAAAAAATCCATAGAAAAACCGAAAAGGTACTGGTAATTTTCTGTCAGGACATTATACGTACATTTACGGACATTTGCATTCATGGAAAATTCCTTCATGTTAACACAGTACATTGTGCCCTATTTTACAGACTTTTTTAGAGTGCATAAATCTTGTGCTGATTATTTCATGATGTAAATGTTTCAGCACACACCCATTGGTCAGGAGCACTGTGACTCCACCCCTTACTCAGCATGACAGCGATGAGGCCACGCCCCTGACGAGGAGATTGAAGTCCAGATTCTGCACGGTCATGTGACAGAAACACGTGCACAGGATAAACTCTCCATGGGAAAGAGGTTTTTACCTTCTTATGGAACATCCGACAAGGATTCTGGGTTCAGCATGAAAATGAGACTGAACACCTGAGCAAAAACTGAACAAGTGGACGCCACTTTGGATAAAACATGTCTGATAAATGGTGGGAACAAATTTTCTATTCAAAGAAGAGAGGGTGGATCAGATGAGCACAGAGAGACTTCATCAGCAAGGCAACTGTGTGATTATAAGTCATAGATTATTTCAGCATTTTTGATCATCTCATTTTAGTCTCTTACCACTTTTACCAGTTTCAACAGACATCATGAGTGAATCTACCAGCATCACCCAAGATTAAAGCACCTGCTGTACTGAAATAAATTTTATATCAAAACTCAATAGAGTTATTTTACATCTCTTTCTATCAACTGCAGTGCTATCTAGGTTTTTACACTTAAAATAGTCATTGCATGACAACATAAAAAGCTTAAGAAAACAGTTGTTGGTGTCTCTCTCACGGCCCTGAACGAAGGCAGAATATGAAAGTGAATCATAAGGTCATTTTCTAATTGGCTAGAAAACCGTGGGCCGTACAGGTGTGATTTCTCACCTGTCAATGGTCATTATATGTGTGATATTCAGCACTTTTAATGATTCCAGCTTGTCATGAATGAACCACATATGTTCATCTCAGAACTTCTCATAAACAAAATATGGAAGATGTAGCAAAGGTAACAAAAAATAATGCAAAAATCAGTAACCTAGAGAACAGGGAATGTTCCCAGAACTTTGACTAACGTTCTGGCAAGGTTTTCTCAAATGTTCTTCCATTAACATTAACAGGATGTTCGTTCAAAGTTATCTGGTGGTCTGGTATGGCAGGCCATTTTAGCTTAAAATGTTCCCAGCGTTACTCGTCATAATTGCATTTTTACTAGTAACAATTACAATTAGAGAGCTCTACAAATGAATTTTTACAGGTCATATGTCTCCATGGGCTTCCATTCATTTTTAATTAACAGAGCTCTACAATTGATTTTTTACTAGTAAGAATTCCAATTAGAGAGCTCTCTAATCATCATTGTTACTAGTAAGAACTGAATTGAAGAGCTCTATAGTTTAATTGTTACTAGTAAAAATGCAATTACAAAAAGTAACGCTACACTAAAAAATAACTAAAAATATTAAACAAATTTACACAGTAAAATACTGTTTTCCATTGAAACAGTAATATACCATAAAAACAATGCATTCTGGGTAATATTTGTCATTTTAAGAAAAGAGGCCTATAGGCTACTTTCTTGAAAATGACAAATAATATTACCCAGAATGCATTGTAATGTACAGAATGCATTGTAATGTACAGAATGCATTGTAATATACATAAGTAATATACTGTAAAAACAATGCATTCTGGTTAATAATTGTTGTTTTCAAGAAAGTATCCTATAGGTAACTTTCTTGAAAACGACAAATTATTTACCCAGAACGCATTGTAATATACAATATGCATTGTAATATGCAGAAGTAATATACTGTAAAGACAATGCATTCTGGGTAATATTTGTCGTTTTTGAGATTTGAGGTTACTTTCTCGAAAACATCAAATAATATTACCCAGAATGCATTGTTTTTACAGTATATTACTGTTTCAACAGAAAACGGTATTTTACTGTGTAAATTTGTTTTGTTTTTTTAGTTATTTTTTAGAGTGTAGGAACATTAAAAGCTAAAACGGCTTGCCATAGTCTGATTCTCAAAACGCAAATGGAACGCTTTCTGAACCATTTTATTTGTATGTTTGTCATTTTTTAAATATTGCTACTTGTTTCAGAACGTTCAGAGAACATTCAAAAGTAACGTTCCCATAATGTTTGCAAAATGATAAAATGGAATGTTCCCTTAACGTTCACAAAACCAAGAAAAAACATTTAAAAAACATTTTTAAAAAAACTGGAGAGTTTGAATGTTCAGAGAACATTCAGAAATAATGTATTGTTTGTCAACTGAACCTAGAATTATTATGAAATTTAAATGGCATTTTCCTGTCGGTTTATGTGGGTGGATTCTTGGACTCTCCCTCTCTCTCTCTCTCTCTCTCTCTCTCTCTCATATCATACTTCATTCAGTCTGTACTCTCCGCAGCTCTCTTCAGTACGCCAGGATTCTTCTTCCCCTCTTCATCATGTCTTGTGCTTTATCTAAACTCAGGTCTGGATTAGAGACATGATCAGATCCGGACTGGGCAGATCCCAATCATCATCATGCGCACATTTCTTGGGATGTGATATCTGGATAATCACTAACTGACAGGAAAAGGATTCAGTGCAATGGAGAAGAGTGAGTCTGGTGGATTGTGTACGGAGAAGCAGGCTGTGAGGAGAAAGATCCGAACCTCATTATACAGTAGATAAAAACACTGAGGTGAGTGTCAGACAGTTTCAGATCCAGACGTCATCTGAGTTAGTAACTGTCTTATTTACTGAGATATGATCTCATATGTTTCCTAATGTACCTGTGTGATGTCTGGATGTTTCTTACCATGAGGAAAGAGTTTAACGTGTTAATATAGCATAGTAACACTAGAGTAAAGTTCAATGTAAGCCATCATCAGTTCAGCTCATTTATTTCTAATCTGAAACTGAATCTCTCACTGTCCTTCACATGAATCTGGGTTTGTTTGCCCTCTGACACCTCAGTTACATTCCATCTATGGAACAATGTTATAAAAATGTCTTTTAAATGGGCAAGAATCAAGATGATTCTTTCATTAAAAGTCTTAAGTTTAATGAACATGAATATTTCAATAATATAAAAGTGTTTATGCGGAAGGAGCACTAGTCATATATATTAAATATCTTAATATTCTAATCTGTACTGTTCAATAAATTATAGACCTGACATGAAGATCTGGATACAGTCGGTATAAATTACAGTGTCCCAAAGTCTGAAAATGCTCCTATTTTGCATGTTATTTGCATATTACAAATTATATTTTAAAGCATAAAAAAATGAGAATCGACATTTTAACATCCAATAACAATATCATTCTATTTTGCATGGTATTTGCGTATTTTCATTACAAATTATATTTCAAAGCATAAAAAATGAGAATCATATTTTAAAAATTATAGTTATAATAAATTATATTTTAAAGCATAAAAAATGAGAATCAGCATTTTAACATCCAATAATAACATCCTATTTTGCATGTTTTTTGCATATTGTCATTCAAAATTATATTTTAAAGCATAAAAAAATGAAAATCAACATTTTAACATCCAATAACATCCTATTTTGCATGTTTTTTGCATATTTACATTACAAGTTATATTTTAAAGCATAAAAAATGAGAATCAACATTTTAACATCCAATAATAACTTCCTATTTTGCATGTTATTTGCATATTTTCATTAAAAAGTATATTTTAAATCATAAAAATGAGAATGTTTCCATGTTATCTGCATATTTTCATTACAAATTATATTTTAAAGCATAAAAAAATAAGAATGAACGTGAATGTGCGTTTGTTGTGTGTCTGTTTTGCGTTAATGAACAAACCTGATGATCACCAGAGCAGAATCTAAAGATGTCATATTCATAATGTCTCTTTGTTGTAAAAGTCACATTCGTGCATTTGGCAGACTCTTTCATCCAAAGTGACTTACGCTGCATTCAAACACACATGCGTTCCCTGCATCGAACTCTTGAGACAAAATCAGGGAACATTTGATCCCCATATTAAAGCATCAAACCCCACTGAGACTGTACGTGGACCTCGCCGTCCGTTCGATGGGTTTGCATTACACGCTTTTGATTCTCTCAGCACACCTTGTTCTTTCTCAGTGTTTGTGAGAAGTGAATTCCTGGAGCTCAAGGCACTTTCTCGGGTTGGCAGGGACCTGTTGTTCAGTTCTCCAGGGTCAGATTATGGCTTTAGCTAAATATCTGTGCTGGTTTCTCAGCAGGAGCTCCTGACGGCCTCTTGATTTGTGTTTAACGCTGGTTCGGTTGCCTGACTCATTTTTCAGTTATTTCTGACCTGGTCATTTTTAATCAGAATATCATAACTGGACTTCTCTCTATTGGTGTATTCTGGGTTTCTCCAATCATTTTGTCCCCTTAAGCTCCGCCCCTTTCTTACAATCCACTGCAAGATCACATTCAGACCCGCCTCCACTTTTGAGTGCCACGCCCACATCTCAACATCCAATCAACAACCGATGCATAGAACCAAGTCCCGCCCTACATTTTTTCTCTTTTTTGATAATTCCTTAAACTCACAATACGGAAGAAGCCGCTACTTGTGTTTCATCACAAATACTATAATGCTTCGTTCAAATCACAAACTATGAGCAATAACAGCGATGCTTACCTAATAATGCAATGCATCATGAAATCTGATATTGCATTTAGTGCAGTTAATAATTAAGAATTAATACTAATAAATATTATAATATTATTTTATTATCGTTTACTAATACAGTTGACTGAGTGGATCAGGTATTCTGAGCTCATGTGATTGAATGGAGGCGGGGACTAATTTGCATATTTATGAATCCGCATATACTAAATGAAGCAAGGGTGTCACATTCAAGGTATTTTAAGACATGAAGAAATTATTTTCACAGAAAAAAAATGTCAACTTTATTATCAAAGTTTAGTTTTAAAGGATAAAATTATTAACTTAATGTGGTGTGCATCCATTACTTAAAGGGGCAGTAAGCGATTTCTGAGAAGTGGATCGGACCGAGCACCAAAACACACTTATAGCCAATCAGCAGAAAGGGGCGTGTCTACATATTAAGGGGGGAGGTGCCTGTGTTGCATAGCGTGTTTGTGAATTTGGAGGCGGAGCTATCAAGATAGGGGTGTGGTCCTTTTTTTGGCTTGTTTGTTTTGGTGATTTCAAATATCAACAGTGTTTCTCATAAATCGCTTACTGCACCTTTAAAGGGGATATATCATGAAAATCAGACTTTTTCCATGTTTAAGTGCTATAATCGGGTCCCTGGTGCATCTACCAACCCAGAAAACATGAAAAAGGATGATGAGTTGAATCAACTCCACAGAAACTACATAAATTTATCCACTAACCATTCAGAAACGTCTAAAAGTTGTAACTTCTTCCTGAGTCTCTCCATCACCTTCTGGAAAGGGGGCCGGGAGCAGCAGCTCATTTGCATTTAAAGGGACACACACAAAAACGGCGTGTTTTTGCTCACACCCAAATAGGGGCAAATTTGACAAGCTATAATAAATGATCTGTGGGGGATTTTGAGCTGAAACTTAAAGTAGTGGATGCACACCACACTGAGTTTATTATATTATAATCAATGCATTGAATTTTTCATGATCTAATCAAGGCATCAGTGTATTGAGTTCAGTCTTACCTCATTCAGATGTTGTTTTTGTCAGGTGGCGATCAGAGCGACGTGATGTCTGATAACTCGTCCCTGCTGCGCGTGTCTAACGCATCTCTGCTGCCTCCGCTGGTGGACTGGACTCCGCCCACCTTCACCCCTGCGGCTCAGGCTCGAGTGGCGGCCACCATGGTCCTCTTCGTCTTCGCCGCCATCAGTAACCTGGCGCTCCTCATCAGCGTGTCGCGTGGCCGTGGCCGGCGTCTGGCGTCTCATCTGCGTCCGCTCATCCTCAGCCTGGCGTCAGCCGACCTGATGATGACGTTTGTGGTGATGCCGCTGGACATGGTGTGGAACGTGACGGTGCAGTGGTACGCCGGCGACGGACTCTGTAAGCTGCTGTGCTTTCTGAAGCTCTTCGCTATGCAAACCTCCGCCTTCATCCTGGTGGTCATCAGTCTGGACCGCCATCACGCCATCCTGCGGCCGCTGGACTCACTCAATGCCCACCGCAGGAACAGGAGGATGCTACTGACGGCCTGGATCCTCAGCGCACTGATCGCATCGCCACAGGTCACACACACACACAGTCTTCTTTCCACCAGTCTGATAGAAGACAAAATAGAGCCCTAAACTGAGAGGTGCGTGAAAAACACAGCTGGACTATCACTGTTTGCTTCCTCTTGCAGCTGTTCATCTTCCGGACGGTCAAAGCGGAGAGCGAGGACTTCACTCAGTGCGTCACGCACGGCAGTTTCCACGAGCGCTGGCAGGAGACGGCGTACAACATGTTTCATTTCGTGACGCTGTACGTGATTCCCCTGCTGGTCATGAGCTGCTGTTACACCTGCATCCTCATCGAGATCAACCGACAGCTGCACAAGAGCCAAGGTACAGCAGCCGAGAGACTCGGTCAATCAATCAATCAAAAAATCAATCAAACAAACAATCAATCAATCAAACAATCAGTCAAACAACCAATCAATCAATCAATCAAACAAATAATCAATCATCCTGAGAATGTGACCCTCATATGAGAATTATAACACACCTTCTACTGAAGAAAAAACATAGTCTAACAGCTTTTACCTCAGTGGAAAATTTTTCTTATCTAGGAAAAATGAAGTTTTTTACTCTTTGTCATAATTATAACCTTTTCTGTCATAATTTCATCTTTTTGTCATAATTATGATAAATTCGAAATTATGAGTTAAAAAGTTGAAATTATGACATTCTAAGCTGTAATTGAGTAAAAAGTCATAATTATGAAATTACAGTCTAAATTGACATAAAAAGTCAAAATTATGACATACTAAGTCAGTTAGGAAACTTAAAAAAGTCGAAAATTGACACAAAAAGTCAAAATTATGACAAAAAATAGTCTAAATTTAGTCAAAATTAAGAAATAATAAGTAATTATGAAACTTAAAAATATCGAAATTATGATACTAAGTCATAACTATTAAATTAAAAAAGTTGATATATGAAATAAAACATCAAAATTATGACATACTAAGTCATAATTATAAAATACAAGTCAGAATTTAAATAAAAAGTCAAAATTATGACATACTAGGTCATAATTAAGAAACTTAAAGTCAAAATTTACATAAAAAGTCAAAATTATATACTAAGTCATAATTATGAAATTAAAAAGTTGAAATTGAAATAAAACATCAAAATTATGACATACTAAATCATAATTATGAAACTTCAAAAAGTCGAAATTTACATGAAAAGTCAAAATGATATACAAAGTCATCATAATTATGAAATTAGTCTAAATTGACATAAAAAGTCAAAATTATGACTACTAAGTCATAATTATTAAATAAAAAAGTTCAAATTGAAATAAAACACCAGAATTATGACTTAAAAGTTTAAATGAACACATACCAAGTCATAATTATGAAATTAAAAAGTTTGACATAAAAAGTCAAAATAATGACATATAAAATAAAAGTCAAAATTATGACAAAAACTTGACTTTTTTCTCATAATTATGATTTTTAAAATCTCATGATTTCCCAAAGTATAATTTTCTTTTGATGTGGTTTCTCTGAGAGATGGACACTCTCACATGTGACTCAGTGACACTGATGTACAAGAAACATCGTCATGAAGACAGAAATACATTAGTAACACCCATAATGCCCCTCTCAGGTTTAGCGGCTCCATTAGGGGCTCAATAACAGCGGCGGCTCACAGTCACATGTCTACAGTAACAGTGGATTACTGTAATATCACAGTCGGATCAGCACAGCTTCTATTTTCCTCCCTCTGAAGCCCCGAGAGCTTCGCTCTGATCCGACTCCACGCTCACTTGATTCCTGCCAAGGGCGCCGAACAAGGTCAGATATTTATGAGGGTTTGTTAGATGTTGTTACAGGCCTGAAGACTGAAGACAGAAGGAGAGAGCGCTGTAACTCTATCCCTCACTGCCTCCGTTTCATTCCTGTCAGAAATGAAATATGGCTCTGTGTGTTTGAGGAACAGCTCTGATGACGTGTTTGTCTCTGCAGAGGGCGAGTCTCTCCGACGCAGCGGCACAGACATGATCCCGAAGGCCAGGATGAAGACGCTGAAGATGACCGTCATCATCGTCATGTCGTTCGTGGTCTGCTGGACGCCCTACTACCTGCTGGGCATCTGGTACTGGTTCCAGCCGGACATGGTAAAGGTCACGCCCGAGTACATCCATCACCTGCTGTTCGTCTTTGGGAACCTGAACACCTGCTGTGACCCGGTGATCTACGGCCTGTTCACGCCCTCCTTCCGCGCCGACCTCGCCCGCTGCTGCCGCTGCCGCCCGCCCGCAGACTCGCCCCGCTCTCTGGACCGGCTCTCAGCCCGACACGAGTCCGACCCGCCGAAGGCCACGTAAACTACATCTTTACTAAACTTGGCATGAAAGGATAGTTGCGCTGGTCTTTTCTTCTCTATTGTGCCGTATATCCGAGTGAAACGCTTCGCAAACAAGAACAAATGTAGGGCGGGGCTTGATTTTGACAGTTTGCCCCACCCTCGTCATCAGAGAAGAGAAGCTGCAAGAGGGAGAAGTTATTCTGATTCAAGATTAAACATGAGTTTAACACAATAATGATGTAAATCATTTATAATAAATCAATGTTGACTGCGATGGAGCGACTCTATCAGAACACACTTCTTCTGAGCGCTTCATAACAAACCTTCGATCTCTGACCCGGCGCCGCAGGTTTCATAAAGAACTCTAATGAAAAGAGCTCAGAGCAGATTTGCAGTTTTAGAATAACTTCACAGATTTCACAGCGTGGATTTGTTATTAAAGAGTCAGCTGGACGCGCTGAAACGTGTCAAAAACGTTCTGTTCATGTTCAGACTGGTGATCTGTGTCCGTTTGTGTTCAGTTTGACCGTAATTATTGTTTGCAGTAAAACTCTGTTTAGGCATTTTGCATGAAGACCTTGATCCACTTTGCAGCTCATTCTGACCCAGAATCACAAAAAGTGCTGTTGATCCTCAGTCTTGTTTTCCAGCACAAACATCTAAACATTCTTAAATCAAGATACATTTGCTGGAGAAGAGAAATGACTGAAGATATTCAGTTTTGTATTCTGAAAAATGAGTTTGTGCTTAAAATGAGAACAAATATCTGCCAGTGGGGTCAGAAAAATAATTGTAATTCAAGGGAAAACGATGATTTTTCTTAATTTTCTCAAAAAGCAAGTCTTCTGCATGACATGCACATTTAGTTTACTGTGTTTAATGGCTCGTTCATGTTCATATTCTCACAACATTGCATTGCTAGAATTAATATCAGCCAACTGGCGATTGACAACATTTCATATATTCACCAACACCGATTTTTACTCAGATTTGGCGCTTGGCGAGTGTTAATTTTAGGCCCTGAGATCTATCTATCTAGTCTGGAGTACATGAGGGAAAGAGGCGTGAGATCCGCTGCTCCTCTCTGAAGGGAAGGAGAATCATGTTTAATGGATTGAGTAGTTAAAGTGACTGACTAAGAGCTTCTGAGATCTCAAGAGAGCCAGTGACGTTCTTCAGATCATCGCTGCAGTGCGTCAGAGATCCAGGTGAAACGCTGCGACATTTCAGAGAAACGCAGAGGAACTACACTGCAAAAAATGCTGTTCTTATTTAGAGTTTTTGTCTTGTTTCTAGTCAAAATATCTTAAAGTTCTTAAATCAAGAAGCATTTTCTTGACAAGTAAAAATTATTTTCTTGTTTTCAGGAAAAATAAGTCAAAATTAAGTGAGTTTTTCCTTAAAACAAGCAAAATAATCTGCCAATGGGGTAAGCAAAATAATCTTATTTCGAACCAAAAATAAGCTATATAATCTTGTTTTCAGTTTGGATTAAGATTATTTTGCTTACCCCATTGGCAGATTATTTTGCTTGTTTTAAGGAAAAACTCACTTAATTTTGACTTATTTTTCCTGAAAACAAGAAAATACATTTTTACTTGTCAAGAAAATGCTTCTTGATCTAAGAATTTTTAGATATTTGGACTGGAAACAAGACAAAAATTCTAAGTAAGAACAGCATTTTTTGCAGTGTATGGCACTAAATTTACATTTATAAACCAAAAACTTCAGGTGATCTTACCTGACCCTCCAGCTGAGAGCGAATGATGTCAGATCCAAGAAGAATAATGCTGCTTCTGAGAAGTTTATTCATGTTCGGTCAAGGTCAACATCACGGATCAAGATGGAATCACTTTTTTCGACAGATCTTTTTTAACATTGATTTATAAATATTTTGTTATCTTTTCTTTTTTTTTCACAACCAAAAGTTGTTTCAATATTTTTTCAACATTGAAGTCCAGCTGGGTTTGGATGAGTGCATAAAATTGGGCAATTTCATGTTTTTCCAATTTCAAACATATATCTTCATACTCACATGCTGCCATCATTGCTAATGGACCTTCCTTTCTGCACTTCATACTTTTAAAAGCTTCCAAAAAAATCAGTGAAACATCTCCTCTGTGATATGATGAAATGTTTCCTGTTGAAATGTTGCTTGCAAAGCGATTTTAAGGGTGTGAAGCCGTTTGGAGTGAGATCCATTTAAAGTGCTGAATTATTCATGAGGTCTGTCAGCACGCACTGCAGTCAGAGACAAGGTCATGTGATAAGGGATGACCCGTTTCCATGGCAACACTGACAGGACACTGGACTCATCCCCAAGTCGAACTGCACTGGTCCTTTACATCACACACACACACACACACACACACACACACACACTGCTGCTGCTGCTGCTTTAATTATTCATTCTTCACTTTCTGTCTGACATTTTGGCCTGAACTGCAGAACTCGTGTAGGTCATATTTCATACCCAGATCAAAATAATAAAATCACAGGTTATATTTAACTAACACAGTTTCTTGTTTTAAAATATATGAAGCTACATTGCACTGTGACATTATTTTCATGACATTTTAGCTCAAATTACCAGGATCTTGATCCCTATCAATCTGGTTTTTGATCCAAAAATGACCAATGACCGTCTCGTCTTCCTGTTCTCATGATGCTTGATTTAACACCAGCTTTGACACTGAATCTCGTCACATACTTTTCTCTCATCTTTCAGCTATAGGCATCATGGGTAGTGCTCTTTCTTGATTTGCATCCCATCTCACTGAGAGACAACTCTTCATCGCTGTCCATAACTTCAAATCTTCCAGGTGTCCCTCAAGGCTCTGTCCGTGGACCTCTTCTTTTCAGTATTTATTTGTTAGCCCTTGGTCACCATTGTTATGCAGATGACCTGCAAATTGCCATATCTGCTTGCTCCACTTCTGCTCTTCCCCTTGACTCTTTACATTTACATTTATTCATTTAGCAGACACTTTTATCTGAAAGCGTCTGCTAAAGCAAGCGAAATAATTATTATGTGCTTCATTTTCATGAAAATAATGCCAAAAAATATTTAAAAAAAACAGGCTTTATTTTCTTTATATTAAATATAATGTATGTGTTCCTGAGAGACTTGATATCTGCTGAAGAGATCAAATCATCTTCATTAATGACAGTGAGTGAAGCTCCACAGAAACACCAGTCTGCTGAACAGTGCTGAAATGTGCATCATAAATAAATGATGGTTATCAATTTTAAATGAAAAGACAGTAAACCTGGTTAACTGATGTGACATCTGGCTGTCAGAAACACTGGAGCTTCCGTTGATCCTGTCAGAACAAATCCCTGCAGAAACATCTTCACCCTCCGTCAGCAGATGTGATTTCTATATGTAGTGTGGAGTGAATCTGAGCTGTTTGTGAACTCTACAGGCCCATTCACACACTGAAAATGAAGCAGGACTGACTCTGGATCAGGTTACAGAAACAATGATCTGACAATGTGGTGTCAAATTTTCTAACCTGTTCATGATATCTCCAGCACATCTGCTCTGAATCTTCTCATCAGTCACCAGTAGAGGTCAAGGTGTAGCTGGTTAGTGTTCTGGTCATCTCCTGCTGTAGCTTTGGTAAGTTTTCCCTCATTCTCAGCTCGTATTATTAGTGGGGTACCTCAGGGTTCTATACTGGGCCCGCTTCTTTTTAACTTACATATGCTTCTGCTTGGGAGTATTATTAGGAAGCATAATGTTTCTTTTCATTTTTATGCTGATGATGCCCAGCTTTATTTGCTAGGCTGTCTTGAGGACATAAAATGTGGTTGTAAAATAACTTTATAAAGACAAAACCGAAATAATTTTCTTTGGTCCCCTGAAATTAAGAGGTGGTCTTATCAATGAGCTCGCTAATAATTTCTCTTCAATTCCATCTCTGGTAAGAAATCTTGGTGTCATTCTGGACTCAGAATTTTGCTTAACCAGGCAAATTAATTAATTTTTATCAATTGTGAATTATTTCTAAACTTATGACGTTTATGTATATTTTCAGGATTTGGAGAAAGTTATTCATGCTTTTATTACTTCAAGACGAGACTATTGTAATTCTCTTTATTGTGGTCTTCCTCGTTTCATCCACACAGTGGGTTTAAAATGCCTGGAAACAAGAATGAGATTTGAGGGATTTTTTGGAAAAATTTTCAATGAATTATGACTTTTTCATTTCCTACACAGATTAGAAATCAAATGTTTAATTGGGTGAGTTTAGAATATTAATGAGTTAAAAAAGATTGTGGTTTATGTTACTTCTACATTACATTTTTACATTTGCATTGTGGGATACAACATTACTCAGTATTCAAACTTAAGAAATCGTACAAATAATACTGGGGCATGCAATTCTGAACAGAAATAATGAAACACGTAACATGAAAGGTTCTACGTAACGCTGTTTTATTTGGCAAAGAGGTTCATTACAACCGACTGAAGGAAGAAAAACAGAAGAGATGTCAGCTGAGAAACTCAAAGCAGAGATCCGTCACGTACAGCATGTGATCTGACGGGTCGACCCGTGAGTTTCAGCAGCTGAACGTCGGGTTAAAGCTACAGGAGCGTTTGGTTCTGACAAACAGACGAAGAGAAAAAAACAATCCAGAAGGTTAAAGCATCACTTCTCTCATTGGTACAAGCATTTAAATTCAGCATCTACTCGACTAGACAATTTATCCTAAACGATAGACATGTTGAGCAATCAGTCACATATAAACATTTCAAACATCCCCAATATAAAAGAGTTCATTAGATCCTAAAGCAGCAAACAGAGATCAGACCAGTGACATTTCAGAGTCTGAGGCTGTTCTTCAACAATAACAATATAATCTATGGAAGCTTGTTCCTGCCACGGAGTAAAAAAAATTCTTCTTTTTTTTTTTTTTTTTTACAATTTTGACTTTTTTCCTTGCAATTCTGAGTTTATAACTCACAATTCTGAGGAAAAAGTCAGATTTGTGAGATATAAACTTGGAATTGCAAGGTATAAGCTTGCAAGTGCAAAAAAAGTCTGAATTGTGAGATGAAGTCGCAATTATATTTTTTATTTTCTTTATGGCAGGAACAAGCTTCCATAAAAATCACATCTGGAATGACTGTAAAGGTATTTTCGGAATATTTTTTGCAATCAACAATCTACTCGCTTTAAACTCTCAAAAGTCTAACATTTTCTTTTTAATTCTACAGAAAGAGAGAAGAAATAAAATTAAAAAAGGACTTAAAAATGTAATCAAAAGAACAGCGACAATATGAATATAAGAATAACATTAACGAACAATCGTACATCTATTTTGGCAATGTTTCCCAAATCAAACAGAAAAAGAACTTTTCATCCGTGGGAAAATGAATCAAAGGAAAGTTCTACAAGAGAACAGACGTTTCTCCACTTTTTTGTCTAAAATTTGGTCTCTGTTTCTAATCTTGTTGCTTTATTTTACATTTTGGTTTCACTTGTGTTTGTTCTGTACAACAAGAATCAGAGTCCGAAAGGTTTAAAGACTTTTTATGTGAATCTAGAACGAGTTATTTTGGCAACTATTCAAACAGTGAAGAGCAGTTCACGTGTGTGTTAAACCGGTTAGTTCTCTCTCTCACACACACACACACACACACACACACACACACGAACACTATCAAACTGGTTTGGGGTTTGTTCATGTGCTTTAGAGGAAGAATCGAGGTATTTGGTCTCATCAACACGATCACTAACCAATATTTGGCAAGTTCAGCTTCAACATTACAAACAAAGAAGCAGATCTTATTTTCTGGTTTCAACATATGAAAATATATCCGATATCTGCTAGTCATTATTAGTTATAATTTCTAGAATAGAATCTGTGTTTGACGTAATCATCATCATCATCATCATCATGTAATGAGCTTGAGCTAATGAGTGACATCAGTGTCTGTTTGGAGCGTTTAGCTTTGGTTAATGGTCAGCTGATCTTCTAGAGTCTTCTGGTTCAGTCACCATCAGCTATAGAAGCACATTTCAAAAAGTCATGCTTTAGTAAATTATAATTATGACATAAAAAAAATCACAATTATGACATACTAATTCATAATTATGAGATAAAAAGTTGAAATTATGAGATAAAAAAATTTAAACTATGACAAAAAGTCAATTATGACACTAATTCATATTTGAGATAAGTCAAAATTATGACATACTAAGTCATAATTATGAGATAAAAACCTCTATCTCATAATTATGACTTTTTATTATAATTATAATAAAAAGTTGAAACTGACAAAGTCAAAATTATGACATACTAATTCATAATTATGAGATAAAAAGTCGAACTATGACAGAAATTCAATTATGACATACTAATTCAAGTCAAAATTATGACATACTAAGACATAATAATGAGATAAAAACCTCTATATCATAATTATGACTTTTTATCATAATTATAACAAAAAGTCAAAACTTTGGTATAAAGTCAAAATGATGACATACTAATTCATAATTATGAGATAAAAAGTCGAAATTAGGAGATAAAAAGTTGAAACTATGACAAAAATCGATCTCATAATTATGATTTTTTTTATCATAATTATAACAAAAAGTCGAAACTATGACAGTCAAAATTATAACATATTCATATTTATGAGATAAAAAGTTGAAATTATGAGATAAAATAGAAACTATGACAGTCAAAATTATGACATACTAATTCATAATTATGAGATAAAAAGTCGAAATTATGAGATAAAAAGTTGAAATTATTACAAAAAGTCAATTATGACACTAATTCATATTTGAGATAAGTCAAAATGTTGACATACTAAGTCATAATTTTGAGATAAAACCTCTATCTCATAATTATGACTTTTTATCATAATTATAACATACTAATTCATAATTATAAGTCGAAACTATGATATAAAGTCAAAATTAGGACATACTAAGTCATAATTATTAGATAAAAAAAGTCTTTTTATCTCAAAATTATAACAGTTGAAACTATGACATAAAAAGTCATTATGACATACTAATTCATAATTATGAGAAAAATTTTGACAGTATATCAATTATAATGTAAAATCTCGAAATTATAAATTTATCTCGAAGATTAAATTTATCTTAATTTCAACTTTTTCATCTTATAATTATGTCTTAAGTTATAATTTAGTTGAGTTATGTCATAATTACGATTTACCAAAGCATGATTTTTTTCTTCTGTGGCGGAAACGGGCTTCAATAATCAAACCCACATGACTGAAAGGAAACATCAGTGTGTTTGTGGATCACTGTGAAGAAAGGAAAGAGAAGCAGAAGATCTTTGGACGTCCCTCAACTTTCACAGAAGCTTCTTCAGGCGAGAAAGAGTCAAAAGTTTCGGCAGAGGTCAGACTCTCACTGGCATCCGCTCGGACCCGAGGAGGACCCGTGTGAAGACGCCTGTGGTTGAGGTAGAACGTTTTCCCAGCAGCAGGCGGACGGTCAGACTGAGGCACGGCTCTTTGGACGGAGTGGGAGGGGTTTAGGGAAGAGGGCGGAGTCTTCAGCTGCACACAGGCTAATGCGGTGAATTATTAATGACCAATCACTGATCATCTAACTATTAATCTGTTCAGTCACACAGAACACGCATTTTTGGTTTAACAGGATCAAGTTCAGTTTGTTATTCTAGTTAGTGACGTTAAGTTTGAGGTTTGTTTGGAAACTGATGTAGAAACTCTGATGTGGTTTAAGTAACAGCAGCTCTGTTCCAAACCCACAGACACACTGAACACGTCATTAGCTGTAATTCAGCCGCCTTCTAAGACACCTCGTTTACCTCATTCTAAAGCAGCATCACGTGTCCTTTACATTCATGCACTGAGCAGACACTTTTATATATGTGTATTTATGCCTACATCATGCATCAACATACTGCATGTCAAACTCCTAATCAGTCTCATGATGTTGCATGATGGTCAGGATGCTGCCTATGTAGCACACTAGGGTTTGGAACAGATCCGTGTGTCGTTCGTCATCAGAGGCACTAAACTGTGTGACTGAGTTCAGTTGTGTAAGGCTTTGGTGAGAGAGACACGGACGCTGTGCAGCTGAAGGGGGTGAGGGGGGTAGAGGTGCTTCATCCGGTGCCGGTGTCCGACGGGCCGAGAGGTTGTGGTTCAATCATCACCTGACACTGAGGAACCGCCGCCTGACGCCCTGCTGCACCAGCCTGAGGAAGAGCAGAATTCATCAAAGGATTAGTTCAGAGTTAAAATGTCCTGATAATTTACTCTCCTCCATGTCATCCAAGATGTTCATGTCTTTCTTTCTTCAGTGGAAAAGAAATGAAGGAAAACATTCCAGGGTTTTTCTCCATATAGTGGACTTCACTGGGGTTCAACGGGTTGAAGGTTCAAATGTCAGTTTCAGTGCAGCTTCAAAGAGCTCTACATGATCCCAGACGAGGAATAAGAGTCTTATCTAGAGAAACCATCGGACATTTTCTAAAAAAAAAAAAACATTATATACTTTTTAAGCACAAATGCTTGTCTTGCACTGCTCTGTGATGCTCCACGCATTACGTAATCATGTTGGAAAGGTCACGCGTGATGTAGGAGGAAGTACCGCGGTAGGGCACATTTTCTCCTCCAACATCGTTGTTTTACCTTTTTTTTTTTACTTAGTCTTTGAACGTTCACTTTGTAAACACTGGATCGGTACTTCCGCCTACGTCACACGTGACCTTTCCAACATGATTACGTAATGTGTGGAGCATCACAGAGCAGTGCAAGACGAGCATTTGTGCTTAAAAAGTATATAATTTTTAGAAAATGGCCGATGGTTTCTCTAGATAAGACTCTTATTCCTCGTCTGGGATCATGTAGAGCTCTTTGAAGCTGCACTGAAACTGACATTTGGACCTTCAACCCGTTGAACCCCAGTGAAGTCCACTATATGGAGAAAAATCCTGGAATGTTTTCCTTCATTTCTTTTCCACTGAAGAAAGACAGACATGAACATCTTGGATGACATGGAGGTGCGTATTTTAATTCAGAAGTGAAATAATCCTTTAAACACGAGATTTAATGACATATGAGTGTGTTTTTCTAAAATGCTTTAATCTCTTGTTTTAGCTCAGGTTCACCTGTGACGTGAGCTCGATGGCGTCAGCCGTGCGGATGGTGGCGTCTTTATCTGCGGTTTGTCCTCCTGACAGACTCCAGTTACCCGGAGAACCTTTATGACAGAAGAAACTACACACACACACACAGTCAGAACGCTGTGGCAGTAAATCCCAGCTGTGAGCGTGTGACGGGATAAACTCCAGACGCACCTGTGACGGTAGCCGAACATCAGGAAGAGAGCGCAGAATATGATGCAGGCCATGCTGATGTGGATCCCGACCACCAATCCCGTCATGGAGCCCTCGCCATCCTGACGGCAGTTACACAGACTCTGTCCTGCTGTGAACACACACACACACACACACACACACACCTTCAGCTGTACAGTACGCATCAACTGTGGCCGCATCATGTGGTATATTTCCTTTAGCGAGTGTCGTTCAGTCATCATCTCTGTTTCACATTTCAGTTTGATCAAACAGTCACACTAGAAATCGAAGTTCGAGTCAAGCGCTTTGCATTGTGGGATACAGTAGTCTGTTGTGGTTGAAAGTTTTAAGTTTATTTCACAATACATATCGTTTTAAAGCAATATTTCTTATTAATTCTAAAATGCTACAATATTTGATCCACTTCTAGATCATGATTAGTTTTAATACGTGTTTATATTCTGTAATGAAAATGTTTTGATCATCTGCTTGTTCCATTAATTACAGGAAGATATTGTAAAAGTATGCAGAACTGCTATGAGCAGTATGACATCGACTGTGATCATGTGATCATGTGCACACTGACACTCTGTCTCCATCTAGTGTGTGTGACGTCACACTGCACTGCTTTCAGTCTTCAGCAGCCAATTTTTAAGATTTTCAGTTCAGAACTTCTGCTAGCCAAAAGAAATATATCAGAAATAAAGTCACAGTTTACGTGTGAAATATTTAATATACGAATATTTATTATGAAATCAGATTAAACTGCTTTCAGTTAATAATTATTTGTGGAATCATTTACATGATTTTCACCCACATTTGACATGTTAATTTCAAACCCTGAATATGAAGCATCACCTGCTGCATCTTTCCCGCTCTTTTCAGTCTCGGCCAATGAGACGAGTCGCTTGTTGCCGATGCTGTCACCGTTACCATTAAATGCAATGAGCTGAATCTCGTACACCGCTGCGGCTTCTGCAACACAAACACACACTGATGATGAGACGTGTCTGCGTGAGTGTGTGTGTGTGTGTGTGTGTGTGTGTACTGACCCAGGTTAGAGATGGTGTGTGTGTTGATGTGGGCAGGAAAGCGCTCTTCGTGTCTGAACTCTTGTTGCGGCAGCATCCGATGAGACAGTTTATATCCCTCCACACGACCTGCTTTAGCGGGAAGATCCCAGAACACCTGCATCGCTGTGCTGTTCAGGACCTTCGTGAAGAAACTGGGCATTGTGGGAACTGAGAGACAGAGGTAACAGAGTTAGTGCATGTGATTAAACAAAAACATAAAAAGATGTATCAAATATGATCCAAATTGAATCATCGCTCTCACCGGCTCCGAGTGTGGTGGCGATGACGCTCCTGGACTGCTGACTGGCTCCCAGCGGTGAATACGCTTTGACGTAGATGGAGAAGGTGGTGGAGGACTCCAGGTTAGTGAAGTCGTGCTGGAACGTGTCTTTGCTCACGGCCTCCTGGAGCTCGCTGCTGTCCGGCTCTGAAACACAAACACTCATCAGAGTCGATCCTCAGCGTGAGATAAGCGCAGCTCTCGGTCTGTCGTCTCACCGCCCAGTTTGCGGATGTGCAGCACGTATCCGATGATGCCGTCGGTGACGTGCGGCTCCGGCTGCTTCCAGCGGATCCGTAGGGAGCTGGTGGACAGCGGCGTGGCCGTCAGGTCCCGAGGGGCTTCTGGGAGCTCGACGGACTGAGAGACGGCGAGGCGAGCGCTGGCCTGGTTGGTTCCGGCGCTGTTCTCGGCGATGCACTGATAAATGGCCTCGTCTTCGGCCGTGATGCGCGTCACAGCCAGAGTACTGCAGATCGACACACGCTCACTTTCACTTTCAATGATTTACATTTCATATGAACATCAGCATCTGCAGCAAATGGCGTATTTTTGCTCAGTTTGAGCCTCTGAATATTCTCACTATATCAGACTATATGAGGCATAAAAGCCAAACAAAACACATGAAAACTTTTTATATTCTGTCTAGAGGGTCAATAAAGTGATCCATTTAAAAAAATGTCCTTTTCCTGAGTATTATTTCAGGCCGGCGCTCACCTGTTGTTGTTGCTCAGTTTGACGTTGTCTCCCGGCGTGAGGATCTTGCCGTTCTTCAGCCAGATCAGGTGCGGATCGGGAACGCCTTGAGCCTGACAGGTGAAGACGGCACTGCTGCCCGCCGGCTTCGACAGAGACTGCGGCCACTGCAGGAACTCAGGAGGAGCTGAACGCCACAGAGACAGCCAATCACAGAGAGCTGAAGCTCTGATGACACTGACCTCATGAACTGATCTACACCAATCACTGATTCACTCAATCATGCTTTCAGCAGCATCTCAATCTTACAAAATGTATTTTTGTTCATTTGTACATTAACGTGTAAAACAATAATGACGGACGGACAGATTACAGAAGAGGATTAGGGCCAAGTAATAAAAAAATTAAACCATCTCGAGATTAAACTCGTTAAATGTCTAGAAAAAAAAGTCGAAATACAATGTTGAGAATAAAATCACTAAATTTCGAGAATAAAGTCATTGTGTTTCAAGAAAAAAATTGTTACATTTCAAGAAGAAAAGTCTAAATAAAATGTCAAGAATAAACGTATTAAATTTTGAGAATAAAGTCATCATAGTTGTATTTTTGTCTCAAAAATGAGTTCTCGAAACAAAACGACTTTATTCTCAAAATTGAACGAGTTTATTCTCAACATTTTATTTCAATTTTTTTTCTCAAAACAAAACGACTTTATTCTCAAAATTGAACGAGTTTTTTCTCAAAACAAAACGATTTTATTCTCAAAATTTAACGAGTTTTTTCTCAAAACAAAACGACTTTATTCTCAAAATTTAAAGAGTTTTTTCTCAAAACAAAACAACTTTATTCTCAAAATTGAACGAGTTTATTCTCAACATTTTATTTAAAAATTTTTTCTCAAAATTTAATGAGTTTTTTTCTCAAAATTTAATGAGTTTTTTTCTCAAAACAAAACGACTTTATTCTCAAAATTTAACGAGTTTTTTCTCAAAACAAAACGACTTTATTCTCGAAATTTAAAGAGTTTTTTCTCAAAACAAAACGACTTTATTCTCAAAATTTAACGAGTTTTTTCTAAAAACAAAACGACTTTATTCTCAAAATTTAACGAGTTTATTCTCAACATTTTATTTAAAAAATTTTTCTCAAAATTTAATGAGTTTTTTTCTCAAAACAAAACGACTTTATTCTCAAAATTTAACGAGTTTTTTCTCAAAACAAAACGACTTTATTCTCGAAATTTAAAGAGTTTTTTCTGAAAACAAAACGACTTTATTCTCAAAATTTAACGAGTTTTTTCTAAAAACAAAACGACTTTATTCTCAAAATTTAACGAGTTTATTCTCAACATTTTATTTAAAAAATTTTTCTCAAAATTTAATGAGTTTTTTTCTCAAAACAAAACGACTTTATTCTCAAAATTTAACGAGTTTTTTCTCAAAACAAAACGACTTTATTCTCGAAATTTAAAGAGTTTTTTCTCAAAACAAAACGACTTTATTCTCAAAATTTAACGAGTTTTTTCTCAAAACAAAACGACTTTATTCTCGAAATGTAAAGAGTTTTTTCTCAAAACGACTTTATTCTCAAAATTTAACGAGTTTTTTCTCAAAACAAAACGACTTTATTCTCATAATTTAACGACTTTATTCTCAACATTTTATTTCGACTTTTTTTCTCAAAATGTAATGAGTTTTTTCTCAAAACAAAACGACTTTATTCTCGAAATTTAATGATTTTATTCTCAACATTGTATTTTGATAGATAAACAGATAAACAGATGGACAATTTTTTTTTTTCTCTAAATGTAATAATAATTCATTCTGCTTTCTAAATACTGGTCAGAAATCATGTCATTTGTTCATTTTTTTTAAAAATATTTTTCTATAATAAGTACATGTTTTACAGCTATTTAATATACAGCTGCTTTCATATGTTAATAAGAGGATCATCATATTTGCCAGACGTTTCTATAAACAGTGAATTTATACAACTGTGTTTTCTGTCCTAAAATCCCCCGTCCGGCATCAATCTAGACCACAATCCCCCACCCGTACGCATCATTTCCTGGAGGCCTGCTGGAATGAGGTCAGGGGTCAGAGGTGAGAGGTGATCCGTCACTCAGACACAGTAATTCCTCCCCCTCCGCCTCGCTTTCTTCTATTATCCATCTGTCCATCCACTCAAATAAAACAATACCGTAAAATCCTCTACAGTGTGTGTTTGTGTTTGTTACACACGTGTGCTTCAGTTTCATGTGATCTTGAGTGTGTGTTTGTGTAGGGTGTGTGTGCATTTCCTGTCTTTTATCCTTTATTATGTTATTAAGTATTAAATGCGTCACATTTTGAAGTTTGTTTCTGCCACGGAATAGAAAAAGTAAAAAACGTCATTTTGACTTTTTCTCACAATTCTAAAAAAAAAGAAGTCAGAATTTGTGGGAAAAAAAAGGTCGCAGTTTTCCATAGTCACATGACAAGATGTTTTTGAGAAAACACACAAACATGCATCTGTCCGTCTGGCTGTAGTGTGTGTGTGTGTGTGTGTGTCTGTATCGCAGCTGCTGCTCGAAACCAGACGACACGCATCATCTACATGCTCCGCCCATATGCTAATGAGGCCAGAGGTGAGCTCATGACTGCAGCTGATCTGAGTTCAGTCCTCATCTATGAATCTCATTCTCTCAAATGGTTTCATTATTCATTGTTTTAAACGTGTTTCTGTGCAAATACACTATTCCAGCGTGTTCTGCTGATCTGATCTGGAGCTGAAGTCAATCAATAAATGGTTTAATATATAAATGAGCCGCAGCACATTTTCTGAGATGTGTCAGAGGTCATGGGGGTGGTGGGGTCAGAGGTCACAGTCAAAGCCCTTTGTTAATGTCTCAATGCTCTTATAGAGAATAGAGTCTGTGTCAGAAATGAAGCGAATCTTTGGTTCAGAATTGTTCAGTATCTGTATAACAGGAAGTCCATCACTAGTGATGTTTCCATCTAAAGTTGAGAATTTAACATATGCGAAAAAATTGGAATATGGCATAAAACATTTGAGAATAAAGCATAATTCATGTGTTCAAGAGAACAAAATCATCACTTCCTGGGAAACTGGCACAAAATATCAGTAATAAAAATGTAAGTTTCTTCAGTCGGGCTCTTTTTCCCTCCATCATAAATGAGTTGAAACACAATAAACGCTGTCATGTGATCTTGCGTTCTGATGCTGGTGTTTGGGAACACAATCGTGTGAGACGCTTCTGGAGGAATTAAACCACATCATTCTGATGACAGACTTTGGCGTTTCAGAACCACCAAACCAACATTTGAGATGCTGCGATGTGATTGGTCCACTGGTTAGTCTCGTTATCCAATGTTATGTCTAGTTATGTGTGTGTGTGTGTGTGTGTGTTGTACCTTGCACCACCAGTCGTCCCAGCGCGGTTCTCCTCATTCTGGTTCCGGGTCGGTTAGCGGAGCAGACGTAAACACCCGAGTGCTGCAGAGACACGTCTGAGATGATGAGGTTCCCGCTGCCCAACACCTGAATGCCCTCCACACCGATAGAGCGGCCGTCTGACCAACACAGACACACACATCAGCCATTTTAAGTCATCTTTAAGCCATCTTAACCCTGCTGGAGAAGTGCTGATCTGATATAGTTTTTACCCAGCCTGCTCCAGGACACAATGGGCCGCGGGTTTCCAGTGGCGATGCACTCCAAGATGGCCGTCTGGTGAACATTGAGAGTGAGATTCTGAGGTCCGGAGAGAATCACCGGCTCCTTATAGAGACGATTCGCTGCAACTGAGATGGAGAGAGTGAGACAGATACTCAGAGGTTCAGATCGGGTCATCAGACGGAAGGACGGGCGTCGTCTGTACCTGTGACTGACAGCTGGGCCTCGTGACTGTAGCGAGTGTTGGCGATGTTTTTAGCGACGCAACGGTACCCGCCGCTGTCGGTCCGGCGCACTCCTGTGATGTGCAGGATACCGTTGGGCAGGAGAGTATACCTGAACACACACACGGCACCGCCACAGAGTAAACACACACTCACACAAACAATACTAAACACAACCATAACGTTTTCCAGCTGACTAACGATAAAAACACTGACAGCCAATCAGAATCCATATAATAATAATTATCGTTATTATTATTTTTATAGTTATCGTTATCATTATCTTTATAGTCTTCTTAAACTTTTTGTTATAGTTATAGTCAGCTGATGTGGACACTAATATAGATATCTTTATAGTTATCGTTATAGTTATCGTTATCATTATCTTTATAGTCTTCTTATGTTTATTGTTAAAGTTATAGTCAGCTGATGTGGACACAATATAGTTATCTTTATAGTTATCGTTATAGTTATAATTATCATTATAGTTATCGTTATCATTATCTTTATAGTCTTATACTTATTGTTATCAATATAGTTATCGTTATTGTTATAATTATCATTATAGTTATCGTTATCATTATCTTTATAGTCTTATACTTATTGTTATCGTTATAGTTATCGTTATTGTTATAATTATCATTATCGTTATCATTATCTGTATAGTCTTCTTATACTTATTGTTATCGTTACAGTCAGCTGATGTGGACACTAATATAGATATCTTTATAGTTATCGTTATAGTTATCGTTATAATTATCGTTATAATTATCGTTATCGTTATCATTATCTTTATAGCCTTCTTATACTTAATGTTATCGTTATAGTCAGCTGGGTGTGGACACTAATATAGTTATCTTTATAGTTATCGTTATAGTTATAATTATCGTTATAGTTATCGTTATCATTATCTGTATAGTCTTGTTATACTTATTGTTATAATTATAGTCAGCTGATGTGGACACTAATATAGTTATCTTTATAGGTATCGTTATAGTTATAATTATCATTATAGTTATCGTTATCATTATCTTTATAGTCTTCTTATACTTATTGTTATCGTTATAGTCAGCTGATGTGGACACTAATATAGTTATCCTTATAGTTATCGTTATAGTTATAATTATCGTTATAGTTATCGTTATTATCTTTATAGTCTTGTTATACTTATTGTTATCGTTATAGTCAGCTGGTGTGGACACTAATATAGTTATCTTTATAGTTATCGTTATAGTTATCATTATAGTTATCGTTATAGTTATAATTATCGTTATAGTTATAATTATCGTTATAGTTATCGTTATTATCTTTATAGTCTTGTTATACTTATTGTTATCGTTATAGTCAGCTGGTGTGGACACTAATATAGTTATCTTTATAGTTATCGTTATAGTTATCATTATAGTTATTGTTATAGTTATCGTTATAGTTATAATTATCATTATAGTTATCGTTATTATCTTTATAGTCTTGTTATACTTATTGTTATCGTTATAGTCAGCTGGTGTGGACACTAATATAGTTATCGTTATAGTTTCGTTACATCTTTGTAAACATCAACACATTTTAAGTCTGCAGTCCTGTTCAATATATTTCATAAATTTCTGCGTTTGTTTCAGGCTTTATTAGTGTACGTGTGTTTGACCTGATATCGTCGGCGCTGAGAGTCGTTCTGTTTCGCTCCCAGGTGATGTTGGCCTCGGGGACGCCGCTGACCGCGCAGTGAAATCGAGCGACTCCGCCCTCATCCACGCTCATGGACTCTGGGTGCGTGTGGAACTTGGGCAGTGCTGAGAGAGAAAACAAATATCTCGTCACATGATAGTTTTTTTTCCTCACAGTGTCTGAAATGGTTCGATCAAAGATTTGGTCTCTAAACCCCGCCTTTCTGAGAGCCTGCTCTGCTCTGATTGGTCAGACGGCCCAGCCTGTTGTGACTGGTCAGAAACCAAACACTCATTAGCATATCTGAATTTCAGCTCTTCCTCAGCACTTGATACACAGAAACTATTGAGATATCATATTCTTTGTGAATGTGTCTGAGGAGTGTTTGCGTCACTCACAGGCCAGCTGGACGTGCGCCTTGCGGCTGATGAGCAGCCCGTAACGGTTCTGCACCGCGCAGTCGTACTCGCCCGCGTCGCTCTCGTCACCGTCGCGCCGCTTCTGGAAGTTCCGGATCAGGAGGGTCCCGTTATCCAGCACGGCTGCTCGCGCTCCGAGAGCTACCGGAACTCCATTCCGTCGCCAGGTAATCGTGATAGGCCCCTCCCCCTCCACCTGACAGTCCAGCATGAGGGGGCGGTCCCTCACGGCGATGACATCACTGGGTTCTTTGATGAAGGCCAACTCTGAAGCTCCGCCCAAACCTGCAGGACAAGAGCAGGAGAACATGATGATGAGGAATAAATCAGAGACTGATCCGTCTGATTAATCTGAGAGGAACTGATGCTTACGAACTATTCGTGATGATGAAGATGGTGACGATGATGATGATGATGATGCATCATGTGGGATGATGAAATTCTGATGGAGGAAAACTGTTACTCATATTCATGTAACGGAGAAGCGAAATGACATGAGATAAGAAATCTTGTTTAATAAGAAACAAGAAACAAGTTCATTCATAAAACAGATCAAAAGATGGGGTCAGAAAAATAAACTTAATTCAAAGGAAAACAGGTGGATTTTTCTGACCATTGGCAGATATTTGTTCTTGGTTTAAGCATAAAAAACAGACTCAAACACCCAATAAAACCACAAACAGCAGTATTTGGACCAGTAGGTACTACTCATTTCTCAGTGCAGGTTTGAGGCTCTGGCTTGATTTAGAGCATCTTAAATCAACGTGATTCATTCTCCACTGAACTTAAACTTGACTTTCAGGCATCTGATTGATGGCTCTTTCAGAAGCACTCACACAAACACACACAAAACCCCTCCATCAGCCCAAAACAGCCACACAATGCAGCTCCACCCCACCCCCCGAAAAACACACCCTCCATAACTGCCCCTGCCCCATCATTCTGCCCCGTCTGAAGAGCCATCTGCCCCTCCTCCGCCCCGTGGCGCTGCGCGTCTCTTTCACAGTGGCGTGAGGGTGACTTTCCCATGCCACACCATCACTCAAACACGGCCGCCCCCCTCGCAGCTGCCAAACACGCACAACAAAACACTCCAGTCACACTTGAACTTGAACGCGCTCACACGTAAAATCCAGACTTCTGCACCTCTGCCTTCCGTCTGCATTTGGGTCGACGGTCTGACCTCGTCACATGACCTCAGGTCAGATCAGGTGAACTTCAGACGGTCCCTCACACTGTCTCTGACAGGAATCACTCCGATCAAACCAAACATCACCAAACTCTCACACAGGGAAAGAAACAAACAGGAGCAAAAGAGCAGCTTCCTGCTGGATTCATGTGGTTTAATGTGTAACGACAACTATAATAACTATAAATATAACAATAACTAACGATAACTATAGTGATAACTAATGATAACTACGATAACTATAGTGATAAATAACGATAACTATAGTGATAACTATAATAATAACTAACGATAACTATAGTGATATCTATAGTGATAACTAATGAAATAGTGATAAATATAATGATAACAAACGATATCTAGTGATAACTAGCGATAAATATAGTGATGACTATAATAATAACTGATGATATATATAGTGATAACTAACGATATCTATAGTGATAACTATAATAATAACTAACGATAACTATAGTGATAACTAATGAAATATAGTGATAACTATAATGATAACAAACGATATCTAGTGATAACTAACGATAAATATAGTGATGACTATAATAACTGACAATAAATATAGTGATGAGTAACGATATCTATAGTGATAACTATAATAATAACTAACGATAACTATAGTGATAACTAACAATAACTATAGTGATAACTATGATGATAACAAACGATATCTAGTGATAACTAACGATAAATATAGTGATGACTAACAATAACTATAGTAACTATAATAACTAACGATAAATATAGTTTTAACTATAATAATAACTAACAATATCTATAGTGATAACTAACGATAAATATAGTGATGACTAACGATAACTATAGTGATAACTATAATAATAACTAACAATAACTATATTGATAACTATAATTAACGATAAATATAGTGATGACTAACAATAACTATAGTAACTATAGTAACTATAATAACTAACGATATAGTGATAACTAACAATAAATATAGTGATAACTATAATAATAACTAACAATAAATATAGTGATAACTATAATAACTAACAATATCTATAGTGATAACTAACAATAAATATAGTGACTAACAATAACTATATTGATAACTATAATAATTAACGATAAATAGTGATGACTAACGATAACTATAGTGATAACTATAATAACTAACAATAACTATATTGATAACTGTAATAATTAACGATAAATATAGTGAAAACTAACGATAAATAGTGATAACTATAATAATAACTAATGATATCTATAGTGATAACTAACGATAAATATAGTGATGACTAACAATAACTATAGTGATAACTATAATAATAACTAACAATGACTATATTGATAACTATAATAATTAACGATACAGTGATAACTATAATAATAACTAATGATATCTATAGTGATAACTAAAGATAAATATAGTGATAACTATAATAATAACTAATGATATCTATAGTAATAACTAATGATAAATATAGTAATAACTAACGATATCTATAGTGATAACTATAATGATAACATAACCATTATGACAACTATAACAATGATAACTATAGCAATAACTACAAGAATAACTATAATGAAACTAGTATGACAACTGTAACAATAACTATACTTGTATCAATGTATAACTATAATGATAAATGATGATAACTATAATAACTATTATGATAGCTATAGCAATAATTCCAACTATGACAATGACAATTACTATTATGATAACTATAACAATAAATATATAACGATACCTATAACATTACAGGCCTTTACTGAAGTAGAATGTGTGTGTGTGTGTGTGTGTGTGTGTGTGTGTGTTCAGAAAACTGTACCATAATTCCTGCAGTACACAGTATACACACACAATAAAAAACACAGTACTGTATCCCACAATGCAATGCAAAAAAATCCTTCCATTTAGACTCGTTATGTGATCAGATCAGACTGCCAAAGTCTAAGACATTCTGACACAGGGATGTTGGAGCGTGGGCTCGAGTTAAATGAGATTCACTGGTGTCTAAAGCCGCAGCTGTTTTCTCTTGCACAATAGCAGAGCATCTTCAGCCGTAAACACTGGAGAATCTGGCCTCCCCTGCGGGTGTCATTCATGAGGAGCGGCTCCGCCCCCGCGGCAGACTGTGACCTCAGCGCCTAAAGGTCATGAGAATCAGCCGCTCCTCCTCCTGCTCTCTTTATTGTCTTCTGGAGTGGCCGTGAACTTCAGCGGCCGTATGAAGACTGTGAAATACTCCATTAATCGCCACTCCGAGGCATCTGCTGGTCAGAATGTGAAGCGCTGCGTCTGTGTGACCGTGTGACCCGAGGAAAACATTCACAGAGTCAAACGCCCTGATCTATCAGACGAGTGTTCAATAAAGTGTCACACATCTTCCTAATCCAATAACAGTGTTCACTAGGCCATGAAGAAAAGTACCATGGTATATTTTTGGATTCTGCACTTTGAAGTAACATGCAAATATGATGATATATGAATATGCTAATGACCAGTCAAAGGTTTGGACACGCGTCACTGAATCTGTCGTGAACTGAAAAACTAATTCAACATTTATTTATTTAAAGTAAATACTATCGAAGTGAAATAAAACTCGAAAACTACTAGAAAAAGATGAAATGTTTGATTATTGAATATTTTGAGCATTAACTGTCATCAGAGAACTGTGAACGTGTTGATAAACTGTTGAAATATTCATTTAAAATCTCAAGAAAATATTTGAGCTCAAAGAGGTTCGACTGACAAAAGACTGAGAATGAGAATCCCTGACGTACACAAATTTAACTTTTTAAAATGTAATGTTAATCAAATAAATGTCCCGCCCTCAGTCATGTTTAAAACATCCCATGATGCACCTGACGAACATTTAGAGTGAACAGAGATGGAATCCAGAAGAAGCTCAAATACACACTGATATGATTTTTTATTGTTTTTGAGTCTCTTCTGCTCACCAAGGCTGCATTTATTTTATCAAAAATACAGTAATATTGTGAAATATTATTCCAATGTAAATCAGCTGTTTTCTATGTGACTATATAGTAAAGTGTAATTTATTCCTGTGATCAAAGCTGAATTTTCAGCATCATTACTCCAGTCTTCAGTGTCACATGATCCTTCAGAAATCATTCTGATATGATGATTTGATGCTCAGTTATTATATTAACTTGATTCTATATTAACGCACTATATTGATTCTATATCTTAAACTGATCAAAAGTGACATTTATAATGTCACAAAAGATTCTATTTCTGATCTTTTGAACTTTATATTAATCAAAGAATCCTGAAAAATGAAATGTATGATGGTTTCCACAAAAATATTAACTGTTTTCATCATTAATAATATTGATTTTTTGAGTATTGAGAAGCTTTCCAGTGATGTACGGTTTGTTAGGACAGGACAATATTTGGCTGAGATACAACTATGAAAATCTGGAATCTGAGGGTGCAAAAAAGATCAAAATATTGAGAAAATCGCCTTTAAAGTTGTCCAAATGAAGTCCTCAGCAATGCATATCCACTCACAAAATTACATTTTTGATATATTTACGGTAGGAAATTTATAAAATATCTCCACGGAACATGATATCCTAATGATTTTTGGCATAAACGAAAAATTGATAATTTTGACCCATACAGTGTACGGTTGGCTATTGCTTCAAATATACCCGTGTGACTCATGACTGGTTTTGTGCTCCAGGGTCACACATTAGAATGATTTCTGAACTTTTAACAGTTTTGTGTCACATGTTTTAATCACAGTGAAAATGATCTCAGCGTTTCTTCAGTGCAGTGTTCAGAGTCTCAGATGATTCAGATAGAGTCGTCTGTCCTGATTCTTCACGCTCTCAGACTCTCAGCGGGAGAATCGAGCGTCTAAAGACACTCACAGCGGCTCAATCATCTCGTCTGTCTCAATTAACACTCATTAATAAGACCGTCAGCGCCGTGTGTGTTTGTGTGTTTGAGAGATTCTGCTGTGAGAGTTTGTGTCCAATATTCTATAATCTGGACATTTCACAGAGACATTACATGTTAATGTGTGTGTGTGTGTGTGTGTGTGTGTGTGTGTGTGTGTGTGTGTGTGTGACAAATTATCATATTCATGACACTGATCTGGTTCCCACAGTGCTGAATAGAGTCTGGTGCTAATTAGGAAAATGAAGCAGTCGCCGCTCACGTGTGTGCGTGTGTGTGTGTGTGTGTGTGTGTGTGTGTGTGTGACACATAAACACAGAAGAGGGTTTGACCACAGACACATGCAGTGTAGATCTTTTGGATTAACCTTGTGAACCCCGTGCGGCCTGTGTGTGTGTGTGTGTGTGTGTGTGTACCCAGCAGCTGCCTCACAGGATTACGGGCCCTTATAATGAGATCTCAATCACCCCCCCACCCAGTCTGACCCCGACCCTAAAGACCCAGTCATATGATAATGAAGGTCAGGTCAAAGGTCAGGGTCAATGTCTGGCTCAGGTCTGTCTGTCTCACTCTCATGAACATGAACTTCAACAAACTGAATCAGAATCAGAGCTGAAGCTCCTGCAGCGACTCTGAATCAACTGAATCGTTCAGTCACTGGAGATTCATTCTGCACTCAAACATGACTGAAAATACAAAGAAAATAGTGCTGCAACAACATAAATCACTAATATAAGTTACTAATATATATATATATATATATATATAGATCTGGTTGAAGTTTTCAAATCTCAGTGAAGCTTCAAACTCTTACAGAGATCTGAAGAAAACACAGAGTAATCAATAGATTCATTATCAAAATAACTGTTAGTTGCAGCACTAATATAAATATAAATAATTATCAATATAACATACAACCATCAATATTCGACCACAGATCAGACTAATGACTGCTAATTAAACTCATTAAAGCCTCGAGTCATTTACATATGAGCAGCAGTATTCACATGATCAGTGTCTGCTTTAAAGAAACTGTGTTATTAGTTCTGATATGTTATAGATGTTTTCCTGAACTGCAGAGCATCAAACAAACAAAGAATCATCATCTGCTGAAACACTGACAGAAATAAAGTTGTGAAGATCCTCACCTGAGAGAGAGAAGATGAGCAGCAGAACCGAGAGTCTCTTCATCATTTCTGCTGTAGATTCACTCGATGTTTCATCCTCTGACAGGTCAGATCAAACGCGAATATTCCTCGGAGCTGCTGTTATTCCTCGATATTCCTCTCAGTCACTGAACGCGTCTGATTCCCTTCAGATGTCTGTTGACGCTCCCAGACTCCAGCAGGGGCGGGGCCACGCGTCATCGGCCAATCAGAGAGCAGCGGGAGACAAGAACACGCCCCTTACGCAGAGGTACTGGGATGCTACAGATGACAATATATTTCCTACCGTAAATGGGTTTATTTTTATTAAATAGTAGAATTTTTCTTATTGATTTCCACCTTTTCTTTTAATAATACATTATATATGAAATTAGCAGAAGACATTTGATACTTTTATAATATATATATATATATATAAAATTATACACATTTCTTTCTATTTTCTTATAAAATGTTTACAATTTTCTTAATATAATGTATTAAAATAGCAAACGTGTCATACTAATTTCATAAACTTCCTTACATATAATAAATATATATATTTCTTTATAATTTCTTAAATAAAACATACATATAAAATATCAACTGTCTCAAGCTAATTACACACACACACACACACACACACACACACACATATACATATAAATTAAATAATTTTTATATACATAATGCATATATAAAATATATCTAATGTGCTTTCATAAATAAAACTTTTAAAATGTTATATATATATATATAAAAAAATCTCAAATTTCTTGAGCAAATTATATACAAATGTACATATAAAAATATAAATTGTCTCAAGCTAATTATATATATATATATATTTTATATATACATGTATATAAAAATATATGTATATAAAAATATATGAAATGTGCTAATTTCATACACATAAAATGCTAAATATATATAAATATTTAAAATATATAAAAAAAAATCAAATGTCTTGAGCAAATTGTATGTATAATATTTATATAATTATACTATATTCATCTAATTTCTTATATAAAATGTATATATAAAAATATCAAATGTTTTGAACAAATGATATATATATATGTATATATATATATATATATATATATAATTATATTTAATATTATATTTTGTTCTAATTTCTTATAAAAAAAATTGTATAAATAAAAATATCAAATGTCTTGAGCAAATTTTATATAGAATTCTATATTTTTTTTATTTCTTATATAAAATGTATATATATAAATATCAAATGTCTTGAGCAATATATATATATATATATATATAGTTATATATATATAGTTATATTTAAAATTATATATTATATTTTGTTCTAATTTCTTATAAAATATGTATATATAAAAATATCAAATGTCTCGTGTCTAATTTCATAAACAACATCTTCTAAAATGGTTGAAACTCCGGATCTGAAGGAAACACAGACTCTGGGAATGAGGGTTCTTAAAACTCTTTTCTTAAAAAACAAAAAACAAAACATTCACAACAAAGGTCAAAGGTCACATCAATATAAATTACCACAGCAAACATGTAAAACTTAAATATAGCTTTATAATCTCTTTTCTCTTTAAACTTTAAAAACGAAGCGTCCGTCTCTGCAGTGAATGTGCAGGTTATTGCAGTGAATGAGAGCAGAAACTACAGCTTCCTCTTACATCATTTCCTCTAATGCCATTAAAACACTTCTAGCAGGTTCATTTTCCTCACTGATGAACTTAAGACTAAATGATGTGGCGTAAATCCTACAGCGTTTCCTCTGGTTTAAACACAGACCACAGCCGTACAAACACAAAAACACACGGATCAGAAGATCGGACATGAGCAGAGCGAGACCAGAACCTTCAGCCTGAACATCTACTGATGCATTATTAAAATCAAGAGTTGATCTGTAAACATTAGTTAACGCACTGTAAACATGAACTAACTATGAAGAATGGTATTTTTATTAACTGACATTAACTAGGATTGTTAAATGCTGTAAAATGCTAATCGATAGTTCATTTTAATTAATGCATTAACAAATGAGACCTTGCTGTAAAGTGTTACCAGATTATTTTTTTACACAATTGTCATGAAATTCAAGCACATTTACCTCCAAAATGCTCAAAAAATATGAAAATCATCATCTGTGTCATTGCAAATTATTATTAAATTCAATTTATTGTGTGTTTTATAGAACTGAATGCATGTATTTCCTTCATGATTTTATACTGTATTCTTGATGGTTTTGGACGAACTTTCCCTGTAAATGAGCTGCTGATCACGTGAATGAGCGTTTGGGGGTGAATGTGTTTGATGAATAACGTCTCGCTGCTAAAATCTTGATTCTAGAGGAGCTGGAAGGAAACGTGGAGCTGCTAAAGTCACGGATCATCACATTAAACCCTGACTGGATAAAAGCATGTGACGCGTGTTTGAACAGCAGCAACGGGACACCGACTCGTGTCCTCACCAGCTGCCACACCATCCAGTCCACGGCGCAAACGCAGAGCGATGATGATGATGAAGAAGAAGAAAGGCTGGTCGGGAAACATCTGACACGAACACGAGCTCAAAGCATCACTCCAGTGCAAGACGATCTAAACAGACTCCCATGATGCTTTCTGTCATTTCAAACAGTCTGAGTTCCATGAAATCAACACGATCAAACCGAACAGAAATAAACGAGGTAAATCCAGACGCTTCCGTCGCCTCTTCTGTGTCATTATATCCTAAAAACCCTCAGTCAAGAGTGGAAGATCATTCCTCACACATAAAAACATGCTTTTGCAAATCATAATTATGACATAAAGAGTCGAAATTATTACATACTAAATCATAATTATGAGATAAAAAGTCAAAACTGACAGTCATAGTTTACTGAAAAAGTCCTAATTTCAACTTTTTATCTCATAATTTAGACTTTTACATCATAATTATGATTTACAAAAGCATGCTTGTTTTTCTGATGTGGCAGAAATGGGCTTCCATAGTCGAGACAGGAAGTGTGTGTCTGAGGGGCGTCAGTTTGCTCAGCATTGTGGGATACGGAAGCAGTTTCTGGTGGAAGGATCGCACATTCCCATAATGCACAGCGGAGCACGTGGGCATCTTCAGTGAAGCGGTTAGACTGAGTGTGTGTGTGTGAGAAGGCAGACAGCAAGACATGACGAGACGGAGCGGAGTGTGTGTGTGTGTGCATGTGTAATGTGTGAGTCAGTATGTGTGTGTGAGTGTGTGTGTCTGTGTGAGAGTGTGTGTGTGTGTGTGAGAGAGTGTGTGTGCATGTGTAATGTATGTGTGAGTCAGAGTGTGTGTGTCTGTGTGAGAGCATGTGAGAGCGTGTGAGTGTGTGTGTGTGTGTGTGTGTGTGTGTGTGTGTGTTTGTGTGTGTGTAAGTGGCCTTTAGCACTCCAGCGGCAACAGGAAGCAGCGTCTGCAGTCGACGGCTTTAGGACTGGGCGGCTGGATCCTCTTCCTCCGCAGCTCCTCTCGGCCCAGAGATCCACTCAAGCGCACGATCGCCGCCTTATAGCGCTTATCAAACGAAGCTGCAGATAACACACACACACACACACACAGATTAACAAAATATCAGATCCAGCGCTGGTTCATATCATACATGTCAGTGCTGAATCTGACGAATCACGTTCCGCAGTTTTGAGGCAAAAACCATCAGCTGATTTAATAGTGATCTGTGGTTATGTTGTGTGACTCACCGACGTGATCTTTGCCCATAGCAGCCAGCGTGAGGAAGAGCATCTCTCTGTACAGACTCCTGCAGACACACACACACACACACACACACATCAGCACTGAGTCTCGCTCAGGTCCGAACCCTAGTAACCAGCTCCGCCGTCTCACCTCTGTATCCGAGGAGTGCCTGGTTGCTTAGCAACAGTATCCAGGAAGAGCGTGATGGCTTTGTGTACCTCGTTCATGCCGACCCATCGCAGCACTTCCTCCAGGAAGCTAAGGGTGAAGGGATGGTTGTGATGCCGCCAGTTGTAGGCACGCATTGGGACGCCACCTAGAGGAGAGGACGGGACGATCAAGCTGGTTGTGGAACATGTTAACTAAACCTGAACCAGTTACACTAGTTAAACAGAGACTGTCTTACTGTGAATCCTCCAGAGCATGTAGAGCGGCGGCCACTGCTCCATGTCAGGGGTCAAAGTGTCCCACATCAGCCTGACGCGCACCGCCGCGCCCTCTGACCCCTGAGACAAACACACACACACACACACACACACAGGCAATCAGCAGGGGCTTTAAAATCAAATTTAAGGCATTAATTTCTTTTCGATCCACCGACTGAATGAAAATGCAATTTCACTCTCGGTCTTGTGTGTTCATTTTGACAGCAATTTTGGATTTAGTTTTAGTCATAATTTAGTCATCTGAATTGTTTTAGTTTTAGACTGTGTTTACGTGAATACTCGCCAAAACAGACATTTTGACATAATTTTGAGTGTATTTGTCCATGGAAAGATGTGAAAGAGAGCTCAGTTCAGTGCTCGTCTGAGAGGCGGCTTTCTGTGTGCGCAGACTGAATTGAGCTCTCTTTTGCGTCGTGACGCTTTTTCAGATTTATCCGTATTTCTGCTCTTCTCAACGTTTACAATTGCGAACGTTTTATAAGACATTCAGCAGGTGTATGCCAACTAATGTCCCGCCGGGTAGATCAGCAGATTTCAGTTCAAATGTGATCATCTACAGCACAGAACATCGATTCTGACTGGATCTCTTCCCAAATCGCCCCTCCCTAACATTTTAGTCTCGTTTTTATACGTTAACAAAAATGTCAATAGATTTTCGTCATTGTTTCTGTCATTCAAAACTGGTTTTTATTTTATGAAGCCCTGCACATGACATGCAGGAAAAAAATAGTAGGCTAAATCGAGGGAACGAAACAGTAAATCGAGGGAATGAAACAGTAAATAATGCATACGATTTAGCAAATCAAGGGAACGAAACAGTAAATAATGCATACAATTTAGCAAATCGAGGGAACAAAACAGTAAATCGAGGGAACGAAACAGTAAATCGAGGCAACGAAATAGTAAATAATGCAAACGATTTAGCAAATCGAGGGAACGAAACAGTAAACAGCGTGCACGATTTAGCAAATCGAGGGAACGAAATAGTAAATAGCACGCACGATTTAGCAAATCGAGGGAACGAAATAGTAAATAGAGCGCACGATTTAGCAAATCGAGGGAACGAAATAGTAAATAGTGCGCACGATTTAGCAAATCGAGGGAACGAAACAGTAAATCGAGGGAACGAAACAGTAAATAGCGTGCACGATTTAGCAAATCGAGGGAACGAAATAGTAAATAGCGCGCACGATTTAGCAAATCGAGGGAACGAAATAGTAAATAGCGCGCACGATTTAGCAAATCGAGGGAACGAAATAGTAAATAGCGCGCACGATTTAGCAAATCGAGGGAACGAAATAGTAAATAGTGCGCACGATTTAGCAAATCGAGGGAACGAAACAGTAAATCGAGGGAACGAAACAGTAAATAGTGCGCACGATTTAGCAAATCGAGGGAACGAAACAGTAAATCGTGCGCACGATTTAGCAAATCGAGGGAACGAAACAGTAAATAGCGCGCACGATTTAGCAAATCGAGGGAACGAAATAGTAAATAGCGCGCACGATTTAGCAAATCGAGGGAACGAAATAGTAAATAGTGCGCACGATTTAGCAAATCGAGGGAACGAAACAGTAAATCGAGGGAACGAAACCGTAAATAGTGCGCACGATTTAGCAAATCGAGGGAACGAAACAGTAAATCGTGCGCACGATTTAGCAAATCGAGGGAACGAAACAGTAAATAGCGCGCACGATTTAGCAAATCGAGGGAACGAAATAGTAAATCGTGCGCACTATTTTTTCTTGTCGTGTAGGGCTCCGTAATATTTAGTTATCGTCTTGTTTTCGTCAGTGAAAAAATGTCATTGACAAAAACTGACAAAAATGATTCGTCAAAGGAATTAATACTGGCTTATGGAACAGCAGAAATATAGCGGTTACCCCTGTATACAACGCAGCTGCGCTTTTTAGAAATGTGATGGGTTTGCAGGTATGACAGGTGTGTGTGTGTGTGTGTGTGTGTGAGACCTGCGTGAGCCGTGCGGTCAGCGGAGACGCCCTCAGCAGCTGCGACAGGTTACTGGGCAGGCCGAGGCGCGAGAAGTACCACACCAGATTCCAGAAGAGGATGGAGTGACTGTCCAGCAGCTGGACCTGAGAGAGAACAGCCTCGCCCTCGTTCTCCAGCAGACTCTCCATCTCCTTGCGCAGCACCAGCGGGCTCAGGTACGCCACCGTCACCTGCGGGGATCCGCCCGCTAGGCTGCTGCTCTCTGATTGGCTGCTGGTCTCGGAGCTGGAGTCGGTCTCTCTGACGCCGTTGCACAGGTGCTGCAGTGTGTCGTCCCGGCCAGCAGGAGGCCTGATGGAGTTCTCCAGCTCATCCTCCGAGTTCAGGTGACTGCGCTCCGCACTACACACACGATCATATAATGTGATTCCATATGATATAGCCAGTATTTAACACTATTATCAGTGTTAAAAACAGTCACAGTGCTTCATATTTTTGTGACCGTTCAAAGGTTTGGGGTCAGTAATAAAAAATAAAAAAAATTATTTATTTATTTATTTTATTTATTTACTTTTATTTAGTAAGGGCACATTAAATGGATTCAAGTGACAGTAAAGACATTTATAATGTTACAAAAGATTCTGTTGAACTTTCTATTCATCAAAGAATCAAGAAATAAAATCACTGTTTCCTCAAAAATATGAAGCAGCACGACTGCGTCTTATTGCACAACTTGAGGTATTTTCTACATCTGTGGAAAGTCCCCATAAAAAGTGTGTCAGAGTGTGTGTGTGTGTGTGTGTGTGTGTGTGTGTGAGACCTGCAGACGGGCCCCATGTCACAGATCTCCGCGTTCAGCAGAGGGACGAACGGTGCGGAGCAGAACGGGCAGGTGGTGTTGAGGTTGGAGTCGTCAGATGACCAGCCCGCCATGATCTCCTCATCATACACCAGAGAATTACAGCTGCGGCACAGCGAGCAGCTCGACATCAGCACCTGCACACACACACACACACACACACTCTGCTCTTATTCCATCACACGTCAACATGTCAGTCTGTGTTACCATCACTTCACAAACCTCAATTCCCGCCCCTTCCTGTGCAGAATCCCACGACTTCCTGAGAGGAACCGCCAGCGTGTGGATGTCAGTCATGTCGATGTCACTCCCTACAGACAGCGAGCTCTAAACACACACAGACGATTATGATCATATACTATGATTATGATTATGATGATGGCGGTTTGACAGGGGTCACCTCAGACGTGGCGTTATACAGCCGCTCTTTGGCCTTCAACAGACTCTCGGCCATCTGAATCTTCCGTGACGGTTTGTGGTCGGAGGTGCGGCGGGAGCTTCCGCTGCCTCCGGCCGTCGGTCGTCCACGCTGGCGGCCCGTCGCACTGACGTCCGGTTCCTCGTGGGCGTCAGCAGCTGCTGCAGTTTCCCGGCCAGTCCACGGCTCGGAGAAGAAACGTTGTTGTAGTTTTCATCGACCGACTTCCTGTTTAGAGTCTCCCTCACTTCTGCCGACCTGCAGAACACAAACGGAACGACACTGAAACCCTCAAACCACAGGAAAACAATGAGCTGCTGTCTGAATTCACACAATAGGGAATGAGGTTAGAAATGTGTTTGTCAGTAAGTTAAAAAGTTCTACTCCAGGTTTTCCAAGACGAAGTCCCTCTACTGGCCCCGGACCCCTGGCTCATCACCCTAAATCAGTCTAATTATACCCAATTTTTTATTTTCAAATTACCTTAATTTTACATTTTTATGATTCATTTAGTGATACAATTAATTTTTAATAAATGTATTTGTATAAGATGGTTTTTATTTTTAAATTGTTTATTTGTTGTTGTTTTTATGTTTTTTGTGATAAATTTTAGTAAAAAAAAAAAATTGTTTATTTTAAATTGTTTGTTTATCTTAATTTAACATTTTTATCATTTAATTAATTTTAGTACATGTTTTTCATTTATTTTTATTTTAAAAATTGATTATATATTTTAATTTTACATTTTAATTATTTAAATAATTTTAGTAAATGTTTATGATTTTTTTATTTTAAAATTGTTTATTTTAAATTTTACATTTTTACAATTAATTAATTTTAGTAAATGTTTTATGGTAGTTTTTATTTTTAAATTGATTATATATTGATTATATATTTAAATTTTTATTATTTAATTAATTTTAGTAAATGTTTTTGGATTTTTTTATATTTTAAAATTGTTTACTTTAATTTTATATTTTTATGATTCAGATGATATCAGTAAATTTTTTTTTGACTTTTTATTTGCAAATTATTTATTTATTTTAATTTTATATTTTATTTTTTTTTAGATTTTAAAATTGTTTAATTTTACATTTTTATGATTTAGTTGATTTTAGTAAGTCTTTTTTGACTGTTTTTATTTGCAATTTATTTATTTATTTATTTTAATTTTACCTTTTTATGATTTAATAATTTTAGTAAATGTTTTGGTAGTTTTTAAATAGTTAAATTTAAGTTTTAAATTGTTATTTATTTTAATTGTACATTTTTATTAATTAATTTTAGTAAATGTTTATTGGTAGCTTTTATTTTTTAATTGTTATTTATTTTAATTTTACATTTTTATGAATTAATTCATTTTAATAAATGATACGTGATTGTTTTTATTTTTTAAATTATTTATTTATAATTATATTAAATTAATATAATTTAATATAATTTATTTATTAAATTAATATTTATTTATAATAATATTTAATATTTATATATAATATAATTATTTCTAATAATGAAATATTTATAAATAATTATTTATTAAATAAATAAATAATGAATAACGAGTATTGATGTGATGAGCTGCTGTTTAAGAGGAGTATCACACTAATGTGACGTACCTGCTGTCCCTCTCGGCAGGCTGACACCTGCAGTCTGCGTCTGCGTCTGCGTCTGCGGTCTCTGCACAGTCTGTGTAGAAGGTGGACAGGCAGACGTCGCTGCGGCGCACCAGCACAGGGCCGGCGGGAGGCTTGCGGGAGGCCGCGGCATCAGCTGACGCTTTCTTTGACAGCTTCAGCTCTGATAAACAAAGCAAACACTAAAATAAGACGCCAGAAACAGGAAGGTCACATTGGAGGCTTGATTATCGCTCACTCACTGCTTCCTGACGCCTGCACGCTGCTCAGACTGTTACTCTTGGTCAGAGATTCATGGCTGGAGCTTTCACTCAACCCGCTCCAGCTGGACTGACGAATCAGAGCCGAGTAGGGGCGGGGCTTGGACAGCACATCTCCTAAAACAAGAACAGAATGTGAGAATGTGAAGCTGCTGACAGCTGTCAATCATGTGCCGGAGGGGAGGGGCTCAGACCTGGGCGGGAACCGAAAGACGCGCTCCTATGCTGCTGTTTGATTGGCTGCCTGAACTGAGCCACGGCCAATATCACGTTACGAAGCTTCGCCCAGCGAAGACGCCCTCCCTGATTGGTGGATGGCCACTTGCTCTCTAGCACCGCCTACAGACGGCAGAATAAAACACACATGCATGAGAAACAGAAGACAGTCATTTGTGCGTTACATCAGGGGTTCCCAAACTTCAGACGAACCGCTTTGAGCTGAAATATTTACCTGAAGATTTTAAATTAATATTTTACATTCACGGTTAATTGTCACAACATACAGCTAAACAAATAATATATTTTATGTTTTTTAGTGAGTGTTTTTATTTTATTAATTATTTATTTTAATTTCACATTTTTATGATTTAATTTTAGTAATTGTTCTTGGTATTGTTTTATTATTTAAAAAAAAAATTTAACTAATTTTTAGTAAAAGTTTTGCTTTTTATTATTTATTCATTTTAAATGGTACATTTTTATGATTTAAGTAATGTATCGCTTTTGTCTTTTAAGATTATTTATTTTAATTTCACATTTTTATGATTGAATTATTATTAGATTTAATTTATGATTTAATACATTTATAGTAAATGTTTTTTATATTTTTAATTATTTATTAATTTTAATGTTACATTTTTGTAATGATTTAATTATTAGATTTTTTCTGTTAAAATTATTTAATTTTAAATTTTTATGATTTAATTCATAATCAGCATTTCATCACCTGTTTAAGCAATTATTATTTTATTTATGATTTAAATTTTTTTGTATTATTATTTGTTACATTTTCTATGATTTAATAGATTTTTTCTTGTAAAATTATTTATTGTAATTTTACATTTTTGTAATTTTTCATTATTTGATTGTTTCTCACATTTTTTTTTTACACATTTTTGATTTAATTATTAGCTTTTTTAATCAACTCATGAACCTGTTTAAGAAATTATTTTAATAAAATTTATTTAATAAATTTTTAGTAAATATGTTAATTATTTAAATTATTTATTTATTTATGTTATTAATTATTAGATTAATTTTATTATTTATTTTAATTTTACACTTTATGATTTAATCAATTATTTGATTTTTTCTTTAAAAAAAAACTAAATTTACATTTTATGATTTAATTAATTACATTTACATTTTTTTTTTAATTTGACATTTTCATGATTTAATTATCAGCTTTTCATCAGCTCACAAACCCCAGTTTGAGAAATTATTTTATGATTTAATACATTTTAAATAAATGTTTTTAATTATTTATTTATTTTAATTATTATTTTTTTTAATTATTTTAATTATAATTTTTTTATTTAATCAATTATTTGATTTTTTTCTTCTAAATCTATTCATTTTAGTTTGACATGTTTACGATGAGCTCCTGAACCCGTTTGGGAAACCCTGTATCATCTCATTAAACATGCGTCTCCACGTCACTTTATTGTAGTATCCGTATGTGATGGTGTTGGGCGTGATTCCAGCTTTCTTCATCTCCAGCAGAACTCGGACCGCTAGAACGGGCTGCCCGTACTGACCGCACAGCTGCATCAGGATCCGGTAACACACCTGAGACAGGAAACACACACACATCAGGTGGTCAGGTCAGGTGGTCTCAGAGCAGCTTCAGTGATAATGTCGCAGAACTCTCTGACCTCGTCGGGCAGCACCACCTTCCGCGTCTCCATGTGTTTGAGGACCTCGTATGCGGCGTGCAGCGCGCGGACCTTAGTGCTCTCTGCTTTAACAAACGTGGGTAAGTAGATGAACCACAGGCCGTAGCAGTGACCCAGCAGGCACTTGGACCACATGTCCGGCACCGTCGAGTACTTCTGGGCCTTCTTCTGCGCCAGCTTGATTTCCTGAACACACACAAGCGGAGAGCGTCAGCTGACCCACCTCTGACCCCGTGACGTCATCTTCACCTGCGTGTCGTACCTGTTTGGTGCGGCGGGGGGCGGGGCTACTCGGGGCACTTCCTTTAGCAGGAGTGCGCAGCTGATCCATCGGCCGATCGAACAGATCCGGCTGGAGGATCGGGAAGGTGTCGTAGCTGCGCACAGGAAACAACAATAACTGAAGAGCTGCTCGATCCATACGGATATACTGGGGTGAAATATAGTTGAACAAAGCCTTATGGGTATGAATGACATGAGGGCGAGTAAACGACGACAGAATTTACATTTTTGGGTGAACGAACCCATTAAGAGGAAGTGAGTGATGTGATAGTAATGCTTAACATCATGAAACCACATTCACCGCCCGCTGCACTTCTGGAACCTGTCATGTGTGCTACTACTGAGTAACAAGACTTCCTGTTCCATTATCTTGAAGTCAGTGGGGTTTATTCTGTGACATAATCTTTTTTAAGCTTTTACGTGTCTTTAAAAGTTCTGCCAAACAACAGAGACATTTACATTAAACAAATAAATACAAACTACTGTTCAAAAGTTTGGAATAATTGTGATTTTTTAAATGTCTCAGTCTCTTCTGCTCACCACGGCTCATCAAAAATACAGTGAAAATTCTGAAATATTTTTACAATTTAAAATATCTGTTTTCTATGTGAATATATAGTAAAGTGTAATTTATTCCTGTGAATTTTCAGCATCATTACTCCAGTCTTCAGTGTCACATGATCCTTCAGAAATCATTGTAAGCAATAACTCAATATCTCTTTGACTGCTGGTTAATATTAACCAATATACATTGGTATGCACAGTGACTTCAGCTGAAAAGAGAAGGCGTTTAAGAGGTGTAGAGCGTGATAAAGGTCATGTGATCATCAGCGCACCTGTAGTGTGCGGGACACTCCGACCCGTCGGGCTCCTGCGGTTCCTCCGGAGGCATTATGAACACCGTGTGTTCGCCGCTGTGACACTCGTCATGATCTATCAATCGCACGTCCTCCGGCTTCTCAACATCCACCTGACGGACAGACACAGATTAAAGCAGGAATCTGATTGGCCGCTGGGGTCACATGAGCGCAGTCGAGCGTCTGACCTTCTGCACGCACTCGTCGAAGAACTCCAGGCTGGCGTGACGGTCGCTGACGAACGAGCACTCCTCGATAAACTGCGTGAACATCTGCGTCTTCGTGAGCTGGGTGTAAAACTTCTGCTGCGTGCGATCACGTGACTTCAGGAAACCTGCGGGAACACGGATCATTCCAGAGATTCTGAGTGAACACAGGGAAGACTTTATGTATAATGCATTATAAAGATATTAATAATGTGCATTATATATTTTAATAATTTTTATTTTTATATATTTTATAGACTCCGCCCACACACTCTTCTGATTGGCTGTGATTTTTGATTGATTTGTTTGCGAGTGCAGTGGCGTCTCGTTGTCGCGACAGTGTTACGCTTAATCGAGAGAATATATGATTAAAATATGATTTATGGTGCAGGTGAAGATGTTGAGCGCACCCTGCAGGTTGAAGAGGGAGCTGCAGTCTGTGGTTCGGTCCGACGGCGCCTGTGTGATGGGCAGCAGGAAGGACCTGTAGCCTCTCAGTAAAAAGCTCATGAAGCGCAGAAACGCCTCCTGGATCTCCAGCTCCAGCTGCTTCTGACGGCCGTAGATCAGATCGTAGTCCGTCAGCAGGAACTCCAGCGTGGCCTCCTCCTGCCCGGGCGTGTAGACTGACAGACGGAGAGAAAAACATACGTGTGAACAGGAAATGACATCATCTGTAAGCGTGCGTGCTGGTGTCAGGCGCTCACTCACTCTTCTCCAGAGTTTTGTGCAGGTTGGTCAGAGAGTTCTGCAGGATTTTCCCATGTTTCCTGGGCAAAGACCTCCAGGACAGAGGCTTCTTATCTTCAGACCTGCAGGAAGTTCAGCAAACAATTATTACTCACAAAAATACAGTAAAATTGTGAAATATTATTACAATGTAAATCAGCTGTTTTCTATGTGAATATATAGTAAAGTGTAATTTATTCCTGTGATCAAAGCTGAATTTTCAGCATCATTACTCCAGTCTTCAGTGTCACATGATCCTTCAGAAATCATTCTAATATGATGATTTGATGCTCAAGAAACATTTATGATTATTATCAATGTTGAAAATCAGGATTCTTTGATGAATAGAAAATAAAATAGAATCTTTTGCAACATTTTAAATGTCTTTACTGTCACTTTTGATCAGCGTCTTGATCAGTGTCCAGTCCTATATAATAAAGGTCATCCACTGACTGAAAGGTTTGGTTTGTTACCCATCAGCCTCTGTGCTCAAATCCACCGGTCACCATGACAATGGACAGGAAGACTCACTGGAAAATGGTGTTGGTGTCCAGATCCACACACACCACATCAGATGGAGGGTCGTACAGGTCGAAGTAGCTGGAGTGGACGCCCACGATGAAGGGCATGGGCGCGCACAGCACATCTGCCATCCGCAGCGGGCACAGGGGGATGTAGGGGCAGTACCAGCGCAGGGGAAACGACATCTGACAGGAAACACATGACAGTCAGAGATGGGAAAGTCTGTGGGAGATTCTTTCTGACACATAATTCAGACTTCTCTTCTCAGAATCACAGGTTTATATTCTGACCTTTATTCTCAGAATTTTTGAGTTTGTTTCCACCACGTAAAAAAAAAAAAAAAAAATGCCCCCCCGTAATTCTGAGTTTTTGTTTCTGCCTTGGAATAAAAAAGAAAAAAATTAATTGCTCATTTTTCTCTCACAATTTTAATTTTTTTTCTGGAATTCTGAGTTTTAGTTTATGCCATGTAATAATAAAAAAAATTAATTGCACATTTTTTCCTCATAATTTTTAATTTTTTCTCGTAATTCTGAGTTTTTGTTTCCACATCGGAATAAAAAATAATAATAATAATTTAACTGCACATTTTTATCCCACAATTCTGACTTTTTCCTCAGAATTCAGAGGGGTTTTTCTGCCACGGAATAAAATAATAAATACTTCCCCTCGGAATTCAGAGTTTTTGTTTCCAACACGGAATAAAAAATGTTAAAATTTAATTGCACATTTTATCCCACAAGTCTGACATTTTTTTCTCTGAATGCTGAGTTTTTGTTTCCGACACAGAATAGAAAAATAAATAATTTAATTGCGCATTTTTATTTCACAATTTCAACCTTTTTCCTCGCAATTGCAAGTTTTTATCTCAAAATTTTGACTTTTCATCTCAGAATTGCAAGTTCATATTCTGTCTTTTTTCTATGAATTCTGAGTTTACGTCTCACAATTCTGTTTTTTTGTTTCCGCCATGGGATATACATATATATATTTAATGTGAACTCCCAATTGATGAGAGTCACAGATCTATGGAAGCTTGTTTCTGCCACACAATAAAAAAGGTAATTGCTACTTTTAAACTTACAATTCTGACTTTTTTTCTCGCAATTGTGAGAAAAAAGTCAGAATTGTGAGCTAAAAACTTGCAACTACCTTTATTTATTTATTTTTTTCTGTGGCGGAAACAAGCGTAGAAATCCCTGAGCCGTGGAGTCTGACGGTCTGAACTCACCGACACCAGCGCCTCGCTGACGGACGTCAGCACATCGGGCCGCAGCGAGTGCAGCAGCAGCTTGTGTTCGGTCAGGACGGCCAGCAGCAGCGTACAGGCGTTCTCAGGACCCAGATTCTGCAGCAGCTTCACAAAACTGGCACCACTGAGAACAGAAAACAGACGGCAGCCAATCAGAACACAGCAGAGACGCAACAGCCAATCAAACTCGTGCAGGGAGTGTTTGTGTCTGACCTGAGCGGCAGCGGGGACGAGACGGGCTGACAGAGCAGCAGGTTATCATACGGAGAGAGCTGAGGAGACACAAAACACATTAATACACACACACACTTCTGAGTTCACTGATTTCCGCTTCCACCTCATGCTTTGATTTCCCACCCAGCACCAGATTAACCATCAATCAATCAGTCAATCAGTTTGATACCAAACACAAGACTACAGATTGTGATTGAAACGATCAGCTCTGGATCTCTACACTACAGTCAGTGAGGAGGATGATGATTGAGCTTCATCACCCCCCGTTACCCACGTGCCCCGCCATGACGGTCTTTACCGCGCCTGTGGGGGAAGCGGTCAGGGTTTAATGACACGTCGAGCTCATGTTGAGACACTGCGAGACACGTCTGAGCTTAAAACACACTCGGATCATCTCACCTGCACCAGGATACGAGGACGCTGAGCGGACGGGAACGGGACGTTGTGCATGAAGCTCGATATGTGCCTGCAGACAGACAGACAGATCTCCGTTAACAGCTGAAGGTCTCCTGGATTCTGGGGGATTTCGTTTCAGTCACTGACTGTAACAGCTCTGAAAACTTCTCACACAGTTTCTTATTCATTTAAAGCACTGAGCTTGAGTTAAATTAACTTTTATTAACAAGAGGAACATGCGAAAACCTAATTTTTATAGGGAAAAGTAAATATTCTACTCTTATTAAATCCACCATTGTTCTTCTATATCATACTGAACTGACCGACAGCTTCAGTGATTATAAAAAGAGCGCTCTTTACTTGCTTTCTGTGCAATTCAGACACAATTTGAAGAAAAGTTTTTGTTTTTCATTAGACTTTAACTATTAACTACTTCATATTCAGTACAAATAAAGTGCCAAACTTTGACAAAAATTGATTTCTTGATTACTTGAATTTTGCAAATTTCATGTCTATTTATTTTTAAATAAAAGTGTTTGTTTGCCAAAGCTTGTTTCCGCCACTAAATATAAAAAAAAATAAAAAAATTTAAAAAAAGGTAATTGCGACTCTTTTCCCCCCCACAATTCTTACGTTTTCTCAGAATTACAAGATAAAAACTCACAATTCTGACTTTACAGGTGCTGGTTGTATAATTAATGATTAATTAATGAATTTGGGATTTTAGTTGTCAGTTATAATCATCAAAATTAAAAGTCTGTGTGTAATGAATGAATATAATAGACAAGTTTCACTTTTTGAATGGAATTAGTGAAATAAATCAACTTTTTGATGATATTCTAATTATATGACCAGCACCTGTATAACTCGTAATTCTGACTTTATATCTCACAATTCTGACTTTATATCTCACAATTCTGACTTTATAACTCACAATTCTGACTTTATATCTCGCAATTCTGACTTTATAACTCACAATTCTGACTTTATAACTCACAATTCTGACTACGTAATTCTGAATTTATATCTCGCAATTCTGACTTTATAACTCACAATTCTGACTTTATAACTCGTAATTCTGACTTTATAACTCACAATTCTGACTTTATATCTCCAATCTGACTTTATATCTCACAATTCTGACTTTATATCTCGCTAATTCTGACTTTATATCTCACAATTCTGACTTTATAACTCGCAATTCTGACTTTATATCTCGTAATTCCGACTTTATAACTCGCAATTCTGACTTTATATCTCACAATTCTGACTTTATAACTCGTAATTCCGACTTTATATCTCGTAATTCCGACTTTATAACTCGTAATTCTGACTTTATATCTCACAATTCTGACTTTATAACTCACAATTCTGACTTTATAACTCACAATTCTGACTTTATATCTCACAATTCTGACTTTATATCTCACAATTCTGACTTTATATCTCACAATTCTGACTTTATATCTCGCAATTCTGACTTTATATCTCGCAATTCCGACTTTATAACTCGCAATTCCGACTTTATATCTCGTAATTCCGACTTTATAACTCGCAATTCTGACTTTATATCTCACAATTCTGACTTTATAACTCGCAATTCTGACTTTATAACTCACAATTCTGACTTTATATCTCGTAATTCTGACTTTATATCTCGTAATTCTGTCTTTATAACTCACAATTCTGACTTTATATCTCATAATTCTGACTTTATATCTCACAATTCTGACTTTATAACTCGCAATTCTGACTTTATAACTCGCAATTCTGACTTTATATCTCGTAATTCTGACTTTATATCTCACAATTCTGACTTTATAACTCGCAATTCTGACTTTATAACTCACAATTCTGACTTTATAACTCACAATTCTGACTTTATAACTCACAATTCTGACTTTATATCTCACAATTCTGTCTTTATAACTCACAATTCTGACTTTATATCTCATAATTCTGACTTTATATCTCACAATTCTGACTTTATAACTCGCAATTCTGACTTTATATCTCGTAATTCTGACTTTATATCTCACAATTCTGACTTTATAACTCGCAATTCTGACTTTATAACTCACAATTCTGACTTTATAACTCACAATTCTGACTTTATAACTCGCAATTCTGACTTTTTATATCTCGCAATTCTGACTTTATAACTCGCAATTCTGACTTTATATCTTGCAATTCTGACTTTATAACTCACAATTCTGACTTTATATCTCACAATTCTGACTTTATAACTCACAATTCTGACTTTATAACTCGCAATTCTGACTTTTTATATCTCGCAATTCTGACTTTATAACTCACAATTCTGACTTTATATCTCGCAATTCTGACTTTATAACTCACAATTCTGACTTTATAACTCACAATTCTGACTTTATAACTCACAATTCTGACTTTATATCTCACAATTCTGACTTTATAACTCACAATTCCGACTTTATAACTCGCAATTCTGTCTTTATAACTCACAATTCTGACTTTATAACTCACAATTCTGACTTTATATCTCACAATTCCGACTTTATAACTCACAATTCCGACTTTATATCACACAATTCTGAGAAAAAAAGTAGGAATTGTGAGATAAAAAGTCACAATTACCTTTAATATTGTTTATTCAGTGGCAGAAACAACCTTCTATAACCAAGCATTTGACTATTTCTGCCACAGTACCATGGTAACAGTTAGCGTTACTACAGTAAATCCATTGTGAATGTTGGCAATTTGTGGATTGAAAAGCCTTCCAATAACTTGTTTGCTCATGGCACAATGTTTCTCCCGATTTCCACGTCAGCTTTTTGATCTGATGTGGTTTATAACAGAGAATTTGAACACTTCTCACTAGATCTCACAGCGATGTTATCAATTCAACGCTATTAAGAAATATATATATATATATATATATATCTCATTATTTTTAATCAAAATATTTTTTGAACTAACCCAAGAGAATGGTTGGCATTATGGTGCTATTTTAATTGATTGTTCTGATTAAACTTTTTATTATTTTAGGATGCTTGAAGGAGTTATGAAGTAATTCTGTGTGTAAACATTCATGTATTTATGATACCAGTGCCAAAGACAAATTTCCACTCTGTGACAGTGAAGTTGAGCCTGAACCTGAACCAGATAAAACTGAAAGCGCTGTGGTTGCACTCACTTCTCCAGCGGCAGCACGTGCGGCCCAGAGATAGAGTATCTGTATATGAAGGTGAGGAACTTCTGGAAGACGCTGAAGAAGGGCCAGTGCGACAGAACGCAGATGCTCTTCTTGACCTGCACGCTGCGGTTGGTGATGGGCCGGCGGTCCACGACGCTCAGCAGACCCAGACGCACACACTGCCTCTCGGACAGAGACTCGCGTGGGTACGTCTCGTAGAACTGGATCGCTGCACCGTACACCTGAACACACAATCATGTGACCACATCATTGATTGGAGCAGAGCACCATCATCTGCTGATACAGATGTTCTGGTTATTGGTGTGAACGGGAGGTTTTATCCGGTATAATCTGTGTGATGGAGCAGACGCACCTTGTCTCCGGAGGCGCTGGTCAGGACAAACGTGGAGAAGATGGGCAGCTGGTATTTGGTGTTGAGCGGCCAGCTCTCCACCGTCACACCCATCGGGAGGCAGAACACTGGGACTGAATCCGGCAGAGGAAACGACTCCAGATCCTCCTCAGGATACCGACTGATCAGACCTGCAGAACACACACACACACACACACACACAGAGTGAAGATGCATACACAGTATATAGAGTGTGTGTGAGTGAGTGAGTGAGTAAGTGAGTGTGAGAGTGTGAGTATGGGTGTGTATGAGAGTTTGAGGTTGTGTGTGTGTGAGAGAGTTTGAGTGTGTGTGTGCGTGAGAGTTTGAGTGTGTGTGTGTATGAGAGTTTGAGTGTGTGCGTGTGTGAGAGTTTGAGTGTGTGTGTGCGTGTGTGTGTGAGAGTTTGAGTGTGTGTGTGCGTGAGAGTTTGAGTGTGTGTGTGTGTGAGAGTTTGAGTGTGTGTGTGCGAGTATGGGTGTTTATGAGAGTTTGAGTGTGTGCCTGTGTGAGAGTTTGAGTGTGTGTGTGCGTGAGAGTTTGAGTGTGTGTGTGCGTGAGAGTTTGAGTGTGTGTGTGTGTGAGAGTTTGAGTGTGTGTGTGCGTGTGTGTGTGAGAGTTTGAGTGTGTGTGTGCGTGAGAGTTTGAGTGTGTGTGTGTGTGAGAGTTGAGTGTGTGTGTGCGAGTATGGTGTTTATGAGAGTTTGAGTGTGTGCCTGTGTGAGAGTTTGAGTGTGTGTGTGCGTGTGTGTGTGAGAGTTTGAGTGTGTGTGTGCGTGATGAGTTTGAGTGTGTGTGAGAGTTTGAGTGTGTGTGTGCGAGTATGGGTGTTTATGAGAGTTTGAGTGTGTGCCTGTGTGAGAGTTTGAGTGGGGGGTGTGTGTGTGAGGTTGGTGAGAGTTTGAGTGTGTGTGTGCGTGAGAGTTTGAGTGTGTGTGTGAGAGTTGAGTGTGTGTGTGCGAGTATGGGTGTGTATGAGAGTTTGAGTGTGTGTGTGTGTGTGTGAGAGTTTAAATGTGTGTGTGCGAGAGTTTAAATGTGTGTGTATGAGAGTTTGAGTGTGTGTGTGTGTGTGTGTGTGTGTGTGTGTGAGTGAGTGTGTGAGTGTGTGTGAGAGAGTGAGCGTGTGTGAGTATGGGTGTGTATGAGAGTTTGAGTTTATGTGTGTGTGTGTGCGTGAGAGAGTGAGTGTGTGTGTGTGAATGAGTTTGTGTGTGTGTGTGTGTGTGTGTGAGTGCGTGAGAGAGAGAGTGAGTGTGTGTGTGTGAATGAGTTTGTGTGTGTGTGTGTGTGTGTGAGTGCGTGTGAGAGTGTGTGTGTTTATGTGTGAGTGCTATGTGTGTGTGTGTGTGTGAGTGTGCCTAAGTGTGTGCGTGTGTGTGTACGTGTATGCGTGTGTGTGTGTGTGAGTGTGTATGTGCGAAGTGGAGAGTGTGTGTGAAGTGAGTGTGTGAGTGTGTGTGTGTGACTCACCTGCCTCGTACACCAGAGCGTTTGCTTTAGCCACTGAACGCTTGTAGCAAAGATACAGCGCTGGACCCCACTGCACACACACACACACACACACACACACACACACACACAATCAAAACCCACAGAACAGAAACTGAGAGTAAGAGAAAGACAAATAAAGCAGAAGAGGAACTGATGGTGTTTTCTGAAGTGTTTCAAGCGGATGTTTGAACACAATTACAATCTCACTGCTCGTTTAACACAACGACACACTCATTAAATCAACTGCTTATTAACACACACCAGCGTTTATAAGATTGAGGTCGGTAAGATTTTTTAATGTTTATGTTTAAAGTCTCTCATGTGTGGAAGCTTGTTTCTGCCACGGAATAAAAAACATAAAGGGAATTGCGACTTTATTTCACAATTTTCCCTCACAATTACAAATTTAGATATAATTCCTTGTTGAATAAAACTATTAATTTCTTTAGAAAAAAAATAAAATCTTACTGACCACAAACTTTTGAACGGTAGCGTATATTGTTTGATATGGAGGTAATAGATATGCTTAATGAATATAGATGAGAGTAATGCTGAGTCAAAGACGCGAGTGAATCAGTGAATCAGTGAATCAGCACCATGCCCGTGTTGAGGTTCTTGTCCACTCGGCAGTAGGTGTGCGGCGCCGTCTCGCCCTTGCTGGGCATCAGCAGCGAGATCTCGGTCACGCCCAGCGTGTTCAGCGCCTGTGAATCCGGCGCTCTGCGGAACGTCAGGAAGGTGCGGTGGGTCGCGGGGCCGCCGGAGCTCAGGCTGGCCGACCGGCTGTACGGCGTCGTCTCGATCACCTGCCATCCCGGCCGCACGGGATCCTTACCCTCGTACAGAACGCTGGAGACAAACACCACAAACCACAGCAAATTACATTAATGCATTCAGCAGACGCTTTTATCCAAAGAGAGGAACAATATCCGTCAGGATTATTTAACAACTAGAAGTGAAGTAGAGAAGAGCAGGAATTATTTAAGAATAAAGGCTCTTGAATCGTCTCACCCGAGCTCTACGAGGGGCGGTTTGTCGTGTCCTCTCCTGTAGCACAGGAACATGTGCGGGTTGTTCAGCAGTCCGGCGCTCAGCTCCGCCGGATGGCCTCCTTGTGTCTTCTCGATGCAGGTGAAGCCCTCCGGGACGTCCTCCCCGAGGCCGCGGGCGATCACGGCCAGATCCGTGACGGGCTGCACCGCTCGCACGCCCCTCTGCTGACCCTCCTCGTCCAGCGGAGAAGAGTCGCCTGCCAGACCCGCCACCACGAAATAATCCACCAGCTGCGGACATCGCTCTTCCGTCATCACGCCGGTCTAAACGCCACTGGAGCGGGAGAACATCACTGATGACATCACACCGCAAAACTGAGCGTGCAGAGCTTCATCGGACCAATTAAAATGACAGCATGACTGATCAATGGAATTCAAAAAACAAGTTAATAATTTATTACAATTTTAACAATAATAGTGCATTATGAAATGTGCTTCATATTTTCTCATTTAATTTTTCTGGATTCTGTTTTAATGGTTTGATTAAAATTTATTAATTAAATAGGAAGTCTAATCAATGGAATTTATGAAACAAGTTTTTTTTTTTAATAATAATAATGTCAAATCAAATTTGTTTTATTTTTTCAGAATTTCAGTTTTCTCTGTTTAATTGCTTCTGGATTCTGTTTTAATGGTTTAATTAAATTTCAATAATCTAAAAGGATGTCTAATCAATGGAATAACTTAATTATTAAATAATAATAATAATTTATTAAAATATTTAGAAATTCTGTGCTTTCAGTTTTTATTTTTCTGGATTCTGTTTTAATCATTTACTTAAAATTGTATTATCAAATATGATGTCTAATCAATTGAATTCAAAAGTTTAACCATTTAATAATTTATTAAAATTTAACAATAATTGCTCATTATGAATCGCATTTTATTTTTTTCTCAAATTCTCTTCTCTGTTTAAATTTGACTGAATTCTGTTTTAAAAATATATAAATAATTATTAAATCATAATAATTTATTAAAATTTTAACAATAATAGTGGCAAATGAAATGTTTTATTTTTAGTGTTTTAGAATTTAATACAAATGCATTATCATCAACGGTGGTACTGAAATTAAAGCATAAAACTTTTTATTTAATTTATTTTAATTTTAGTGTAATTTATCTTGTAAAATAAGGTTTAGTGTGTAAATCACAATACGGATGAAAAACATGTCCATCTGATGAAGTCCAGCCCTACTTGTGATTTTTGCCAAGATTGTTACACAAGAGCCGCCGCCCATCAGCTCTGAAATCACTGTAAACAAGACAGAAATCACACACACACACACACACATCTGTCTGATCTGCACCAGACGGGTCAAAGGTCACCGCGCAGGACACAGGCGATGACAGCCTGACTGCATCCGTCACACTCAGGGAAAACATCAACAAAACGCACGGAGGTCGTCATGGCGACGGCTCAGGACCGGACATCCTGTCACGGAAAACATCACATCAAACCTCTGCTCACCTGGACGAACGTTCACTGGTTTTGCTCCTCGCTCAGCAGAACGTGATCTAGAGTCATGTGACTCTGTTATCAGATATGAATCTGTGTCACAGCCAACGAGAAGAAACGAGCTCGATCTGCGGTTGAAGTGAAGAAAGACGTAAAATGAACATTCACACGACTCGGATCGCTGCCGAACACGTGCAGGAAACTGTCAGAGGAAACATTTCACTTCCTCCACATCAAATTAAGAAGAAACGAGTTTCCGGCAGAAACGCTCTGAGAATCACACAGAAACAGTGATGTCTGCTTAACGTCTTCTCAACCAGCGCCACGAGACGACTTAACATGATGTAAAATAAGACTCATGTGAAGTGTGCGAGTCCAACCGTGTTCACAGGAATATTCCCTGTGTGTGCATACGAACATCACACGCTAATGAATAAAGGTCTGACAGGAGGACAGAGGTCACACGGTGAGAGAATGATGCTTCAGAGCAGAACTCGTCACACACAGAGCGTGATCTACAGCAGCGGTCCATCCTGACCCTCAGATCGCTGACGCAGGACAGAGGAACACACACTGCGGCAGGAAGAGAGAGGATTGATTTAGGCCCCGTCCCAAACGGCACCCTGCACATGCACTTACAGTCCTGTGGACTTACAATATCCGCCGCCTGCGGTTCATCATGAAGTCCACGAGACCGTACGGTGTCATTTTATGATCAGAAGGCTCGATATCTGCCCTCGACGCACACTTCTGTCGAGCCCGTATGAGTGACATCTGCAGCAGACTCTACCCAACAGTCAAAGCGGCGTTACGTCACAGAAGTGTGGACTGACAGACAGAGACACACAGAAGATCAAGATCTGAAGAGCCGAAGGTTCGAACCACAGCGCCGCTGAGCCATTGATTTATAGAGATTTATACATTCCTGCCACATAAAAACAAATGCTTTGGTAAATCTTAATAAAAAGTCTAAATTATAACATACTGGCTCGGTTTCACAGACAGGGTTTAGATTAAGACAGGATTAAACCTTAGTTTAATCAGGACATTTAAGCAGCTTTTATAAACATGCAAAAACATTACAAAAAACAATGACAGACATAATTTAAGATATATCAGTGCAAGTTTCTTTCAGTTAGAACAGCTCAAACATGCAGTTTAGTCTCGGACTAATTATGATATACTATGATGTGTCAATTTCAACTTTTTATGTCATAGTTTCAACTTTTTGTCATAATTATGGCTTTTTGTCAATTCCAACTTTGTCATAATTTCAACTTTTTTCAATTTTGACTTTTTGTCAATTAACTGTCATAATTTCAACTTTTTGTCATAACTTCAACTTTTTTTCAATTTTGACTTTGTCATAGTTTCAATTTGTCAATTTCAACTTTAAGTCATAGTTTCTACTTATTGTGTTAGTTTCAACTGTCATAATTTTGGCTTTTTGTCAATTTCAACTTTGTCATAATTTAATTTTTGTCATTATTTCAATTTCAATTTTGGCTTTTTGTCAGTTTCGACTTTTTTGTTGGTTTCAACTTTTTGTCATAATTTCAACTTTTTTTCAAATTCGACTTTCATAGTTTCAACTTTTTGTAATTATTGACTTTTCGTCAGTTCCGACTTTTGTCAATTTCAACTTTTTGTCAGTTTCAACTTTGTCATTATTGACTTTTTGCCATAATTTCATTTTTTTTTCAATTTCGACTTTTTTTAATTTCAACTTTTTTTTGTCAGTTTCAACTTTTTCAACTTTTTGTCAGTTTCGACTTTTTTTGTCAATTTCAACTTTTTGTCAGTTTCAACTTTGTCATCATTTACTTTTTGCCATAATTTCAATTTTTTGCCAATTTCGACTTTTTTATATCATAGTTTCAATTTTTTTACGCCAGTTGCAACTTTTTGTCATTATTTCAACTTTTTTATAATTTCGATTTTTTTAAGTCATAGTTTCAACTTGTGTCAGTTTCAACTTTTTGTCATAAATCATAATTTTGACTTTTTATGTTATAATTATGATTTACAAAAGCATTTTTGTGGCAGAAACGGGCTTCCATACAACACAGATTGTTTTAAAGCAGCTATACAGTAATAAGGAAAATAACAGTGGTTTTAAAGGGTTAGTTCACCCAAAAATGATTGTTTTTGGCGCACAAAAAGTATTCTCGTCTCTTCATAACATTAAGGTTGAACCACTGCAGTCACATGACTGTTTTAACGATGTCTTTAGTTCCTTTCTGGACCTTGAAAGTGTTGATTATATTGCTGTCTATGGACGAATATCAGATTTCATCAAAAATATCTTAATTTGTGTTCTGAAGATGAACGAAGGTCTTACGGGTGTGGAACGACATGAGGGTGAGAAATTAATGACAGAAATTTCATTTTTTGGTGAACTAACCCTTTAATGTTGCGAAGTTCATAAATTTTGAAAAACTCAATTCAGCTGTAAAGCAGCTCTACAGATCAATTCAGTTCAGTTCAGAGTCGGTGTAGTTCAGAATGAGATCAGCTGTGCACACTGGAGTATATACTGTACACCGCTGACTAGTTTTAAACAAGTCGTTTGTGAAGCAGCACACAGTGTGCAATGACAGGAATGTTGGAGGAATGTTGAAAGATACAGAACAACTGACTGAAACGAATCATGTCTCCTGTAATCCATCAATCAGTGTTTCAACTGCGGAAATGTGTTTACAAAACAGCTGGAGAACAATTTGATCCGGTAATGTCACATTTAAAGCCATTCAATGACCATAAACTCGATAATCAGCGAGAAAAATAACTCTAGAGAGGAGCGATCTGATGCACTAGATACACATTCACCTGTTCTTCAAGATTTAATGTATGTTTGAATAAATCCATCAAGTTTTTATGACAGACACCATTTACATGTTTCTATGTCACAAAAACAAATTGGAGTAGAACTATATTTAAAGTTAATATTTTAAAACCTGTCTTATGTGCAGTTTAAATGTTTGTATAGTTTACAGCTTTAGTTCAGAGAGATTGACGTGTACTGTACCTGATAAACATCCGAATGAATCGATATTGAATCAAAGTCAGAATCGAATCGTGACATTTGTGTCAATGAATGAGTCATCTGCTGTTCTCCGTGTGACATGAACACTCACCCTGAATAAAAACAGCATCAGTGAGATAAAATCATATCAGATCACCAGAGCGTTTCGGTGGCTGACACACAACCTCAGGTGTCTTCATTAGAAAATTCAACTTCCTGTTTCAGCACGTCTTTGGGCCGAAGATGTGTTTCCTGTCAGCGCCTCATTTAGCTCTTTCTAAGCACTTTCAACATCCACTTCCTCAAACGCATCAGCTGCACAACGCAAGAGTTTCCCTCGGATTCATCTCCGTTCATCCGCACCACAGATCTGTTATTAATGCAGTCACTCGCTGTAAACACCCTGAAGATTACAGCAGAAATCACATCATTCATATCGTATCTCAATTATTGAGATCACGGCTGTTTTACACAATTACTCACTGACACTGAAAACATCCTGTGTTTATTGAACTTTTAAAAAATAACTTCCTGTGGATTTTCCTGAACTTTAAATACAAGTGAACTGTTATGGAAGTAAATTAGTGATAAATGTGTTTGAAACAACAAAAGCATGTGAAATTGAACTAATTAAAAAGAATGCGCTATATTAACTGTGTTTGCATTTTTGGCAGCTGAAATTCAACATTTGCTGGTATATTAAAGCTACGAGTATCACACACAATTTCATTATTTAAAATTCACTCATTTATATTCACCTTCCATAGATCATTTCCAAAATATTCAGTGAAAAAAAAATAAATAAATAAATTTTTTAATTAATAGATAAATAAATAAATTACATATATGGGTCATTCTACAGAAGTGGTTCAAAGTCAAAGTTGGAAACATCTTGAAAAAAAAAAATGTCTTTTTCCACAAATTTTGTATGTATGCAAATTGTATAATATTCAAGCTACACATTTCTAGTAATTGTGCAGTTAATTCTCATATTGTATTTTCAGAAAGTTTTGGAATATTTTTCCTCACTACCAAAACACAATAATAAATAATTTAATAAGAAGGGTCACATTGACCTGTTAAGATTTTGTTTACATCTTCCTTGTAAATATATATTTTTTGCTATTTTTTAAAAAAGTTTTCACAGGTAAATCAATAACAATTACAATTTTAACAATATTTAAAGTGTAATTTATGAGATTTGTCTGAGAATCTTTCTTTGTAAAAGTCATAAAGTTTATCAAACTGATGTCAAAGTGAAGGATTCATTAGTTTGAATAAACATTGAACCAAACACTATAATAACATCTTAGTTGATCATTCAATATACTTTATTTTTGACAAAACATCCATGTTTGGGTCGTGACTGCACATTTTCGGTAGTGACAGTATGTGTTGGTAGTGACCACATCACATGACAGGATTTAACTCACATACTGTACTAAAATTTTGTTTACTTCCCCCAAATAAATGATTATGTGTGCCCTTTTGTCACTACCAAAACAATGATGTCACTACCGAAACAGTCACGACTGAAACATGTGGAGAAGTTTTGGTTGTGACAATTTTAGATATAAATTTATCGCCCAACCCCCCAAAAACAATGATGTTGTTTCGGTAATGACTGTTTCGGTAGTGATAATTTTAGACACTTTTAGATGTTAATCAGCACACGGTTAGCTAGCACAGTTCTGAACAGTTGTACACACACAAAAACTACATTTCATGGAATAACAGCCAAAAAAGTTTGCTTAATTGCAGAAAAAGGTGTTTGTTAGTGACGTTCCTTAAAGTTCCACACAGATTTTCAGACGTTTGAACACATTTAACTCAGAATGATGGAGCTATCTACTGTGAAAGAGGCGATGAGAGGAACACAGGAATATTTCCTGATCAGAAATGTAGAAGTGTGTTAAAATCAGTGTCAGACAATGAAAAACACACTGTTTCGGTAGTGACATGAACATGAGGGACACTTTTTTTTTTTTTTTTTTAAACAAAGTTTCATGATTTAAAAATAGAAAAATAAATATTTTTTAACTTCACTTTAAAAAAAAAAAAAAAATTTAGGGGTTAGGGTTCGGGACAGACTCCTCCCAACTGAAAGTACCCAATAAATGATGATTTTATATATATTAATCTTACTGATATTTTAAATATTATTGTGGGATTCAATAGAAGGATCTTAGTAAACATCTATAATTTGAATACTTAAATGCTTTTAAACGTGTTTTCTGGTTGTGGGACAGCAGTTCACACCAGTTCTGTAGAACGGCCCACATATACACATTTTTCCTACTTCAGATGTCACTATAACTCCAGTTCCAGCTATTGATTATTATTGTGTGTTTAATTCCTCTGATCTGAGACCGGCTGGAGGTCAGAGGTCAGGGCAGCCCAACAGTCAAGATGCCAGTACAGAACTATCCTGTGTTTGGTACCAGAGATCTGATGACAGTACAAGAAAATACTGCGGTACTACCATGGTTTTGTGTACATACTGATTGACATAATGCTGATATACAATCATTGATTCACAACAAATGAGATCTATGAAATATATTTACACAAAATGTTTCATGGCAGTTCTACATTATATCAATAAATGGACATTTGGTGAAGCAAAACCAGTTCAGAACCGCTTCCGTGCGACCTCATAAACACCACAACAAACCCACACAGAACCACACACACACACACACACACACACACCTGGTTCGGCGGATCTCTTGAGGAATCCTCGTGTAAACATCACGCGCATCATTATTAATTGCGTATAACAATATTTATATTAATATTAATGTCCGCGCTGATACAGTGATCTGCGCTGCTGTGACGCGCGCGCGTCAGTACGGTTCGGCTCGGCTCAGTTCGGTCGGGTTCGGGACTCACCTCAGCAGCAACAGCAGCGCGGCTCGGCTCAGTTCGGCTCTCATCTCACCCTGAAGCTTCCGCTCATAGCGACTCACTCAACTGTCATTCGGTCCGGCCGGTACCGGTTCGTGTTCGGGCTCTTGTCTCACTGCGTGGAACGACCGTCGCCGCTGCGCTCCGCCATCACGGACAGAAACACACAGGGCAGCGCCGCAGCTTCAGACGCGACGCGCGGACTGACGCCCAGCGGCGCGGAGCCGCATTACATCAACCTCACTAACTGAGACAGGAAAAGATCGGTCCAAACAATAAACATTGTATTTTTAACTCTTCGCCGTTTATATTTATTCACTATTATCATAAAGTTAATTATTAAGCGTCGAGTAACACATAGACGGGTTCACGTGATGCCTGTTACTTTTCTCAGCGCTGCACGAGATGCATCAATCATAATCGTTTATGATTACTTGAGAAACGCTTTTATATCCAACTCGTATTTTTGGAGTTTATAAAATAAAATAATAAAAAAATATATCATTATATAACTTGATTCTAATTCTATTCTTCGAACATCACTGTTATTGTTCTTGTGGGACAAATTTTATATCTGAAGTAAAAAAGGCTGATTCCTTACTTAAATTACAGAGAAATTACCAAAAATATATATATTTTTTAAACATAATTCAGCTGTTATGGAAGTAAATTACTGATAAATATCTCTGAAACAAAATAAAACATGTTAAATTACACTAATTGAAAGGTGCTTGCATTTTTTGGGTTCTGAAATTCAACATTTAGTTGTATATTTCAGCTGTAAATAAAAAAAAATGGAAACAATATCATTATTACAAATATAATAATTAATAAACATCCCAGGTTTCAACTAAAATTACCAAGCCCGTTATGATTAGAGCAACTATTTCAGGGTAGATGAAGAAAAATATTTATAAAAATTATCATTATCATCATCCCTCGTCATGCTGATATTTTGGTGAATAAAAATACATATTTTTCCTCAAGGAAGAAATGACGTGACAGAGTCTGACGCACATATTCACTTAAATCCTTTATTTTTCTGTAAAATATGGTGAGGATACAGTCTTAAAAACGCTCTGTTAGAAGCACCTATGCTTTAAGGACATTATTTACAACATACATGCTTTCCCTGGTTATCAAAATAACAACAAAAAAATGAAGAGCAACACTTGTAAAAGTACATCTGAAAATAGAATGCGAATATTTTGTTTCTTTTCATACTCGACCCAGACAAAAGCTGGTTAAGATGGAGAAGAGCTGAAGCACAAACAGATGAAGGATGCTGTTCTTTTCAGACACATATATATATTTATATTAATATCTCAGACCTGAGCTGCTCAACAGCTGATTTGACAGTGCAGACGTCTCTCTCTCTCTCTCTCTCACACACACACACACACACACACACACACGTGCCTCTGTAACATTACAATATATATTCAGATTTCAAACAAACCCTCAGATTCATGTCTCATCTGTGTGAAAAATAAAAAACATGGAGGACTAAAGTACTGCAAATACATCGCTGACTGATTTCATCTCGAGTGCTTTGGTCCTCCATTTTAAACTGCATTTAATCGATCTCGCGTTATTTCTGCGGCCGAAGCTCGACTAACACACATTTACCACAGCGTACAGTAAGCGTGTTTTACTAGCAGCGTCCTGCGCTGAGTCCAACACCACAACCCACCGGACCTGCTGAAGCGCCGCAAACACACACGAGCTTCAACACTCGTGGCCAGATGCATTGTGGTCTCGCGCAAAAGACAAAGGCAGCGTTACAGAAGAGAAGGCAAGAGTTTCTATCCGCAGATCTCGAACAGATGACCTGATGGTCAGTGAGGATCATCAGATACCCGAACGCTCACTGACAGATGAACCTCACAGACGCTCGGATCACAAATGAGAAATTAGATTTTCCTTCAAGAAAATGAATATTTGAACTCGTTTGCATCATTGATTCTGTTATGTTCCTGTTTATGTGAATCAGTCTGTACTGTAGAAATAAAGCTGACTCGACTATTTCTTGTTGCGAAACATCATTTATAATTTCCTTCTTTTGGTTTTGGGGGTGAGATGTGAACCGGTTCTGTGAGATTCTCCTGAAAACATCTGTCATCAGAACATCATCCTTTCTCAACGTATACGTTTGTTTTTCCATACACAAATACATTTATGGGCGTATAGATCTATAGCAACTTTATTTAAAAATAAATCTCATAGTGCGCAGTATTTAATTACATAAAAATACGTGTTCCTCTGAATATGGCCTTGTGTCAGGAGAATAATCGTGCAAATACAGGCAGGACAGAGTGCAGACGAGCAGTAAACCTGATCACACACACACACGCATGCAAACACACACACACACACACACACACACACACACACACAGGGGTTGAACGACTTCAGATTTTTTAAAGTCGACATTTATGTGATTAAAGTCGACGTCGACTAGTCGATGATGGCGTCATTAATGAATAAATATGGGGCCTTTCACACAGAACACGTTTTTCCATTCCAATGCGTTGCTTTTCCATTGTTTTCTATGTAAATATGTGCTAGACGGACGTGTGTATGACCGTAGAGCTCACGTCTTGAGTCTTTTGCAGCATCTTGCATGACACGCAAGCGGCAACCTCCCCCAGTTTCTCTTTAAGCCAGTACGGAAGTGACTTAAACTGCAATTCATCGACTGGCCGCTAGGGACAGGCCGCAAAAGAGAGCAGAATCTCATTGAGTCCCATGTTAAAATGGCCAACTTTACAGCAGAAAAAAACATGTTTACAGCCTGGATCAAATTGTTGTTTTGGTCTATACTGCTAATTTTGCCCTTCATGACAACTCTGAGGAGGGTGAATTTTTTTATAACAAACCGTTTAAATTCTATTAAAATAAATTATATTAAGCCCTAAAGTTCTGCATAATTAAGGGCGTGGTCACTTGAGTGACAGGTTTGCCGCTGCTGTCTGTGAGCCGTCACCTCAGCTAATTCCAGCCGCTGAATTTGGCATCTCTGCCGTGTTTGTGCTTTTTTTTCAGGATTATTTTATACAATTATAAAATGATATGGCTTGCTGCATTAAAGGTCGAGACTCGAGACAGATGTGCTCACATGCGGAAGATAAACAGAACACGCTGTTGGATCGTGGCATTGGCGAAAAGTTTTGTTCCTGAGATTTACTACAATGACAGTAGCAGGAGGATATTAAACTCTGACAGCACTGCTTGGATATTATAAATAAAACTGCTGCATTTTGAAAAACTATACTTTGGACGCGGGCTCATGTTTGTGAGAGTCTAATGTACGATCATATACAGTTTTACAACATAAACGCTGCTCAGGTTGCATAATTTCTTGAAGAACGACGATGGAGAGCAGATCGTTCAGAAGAAATGTGATGCAAACAATGGACAATATATCAATATTTCATGTATTTAACGCTTTTGTGGACAAAAAGTACTGTTTTTTGTTTTTCAATGGACACTCATGGACATTTTACCCAATTAAGTGCGACAGATTGGATTGATCTCGGGATCACGATTTCATTATATAGGTATGAAGCCCCGTTTGATTTGGCGTGTTGTCATTTGCACACCTGACACAAATTAATAACTGTTGCTGGAGCATCTAAATCGTAAAACAGACACTGTAGATTGACAGTAAACCTTTAGAACTTTCAAATGATATAGTTTATTTTTATTAATATTTCAGATAGTATCTAAGATAGATAGATAGCTCCTTTGCCTGCCAACATGATCACGTCGAGCTAGGCGGCCGTGGTTTCAGTAACCAGTCACCTCAGTTCCAACCACGTCCCGCCTCTTTGCCCATTTTCAGTTATCTAGGAGTGACGTGCGGTGACGCGCTGCTAAGATGGCAGCGGCCTCATTTTCGCTTCAAAAACGCTCTTCAGAAATCTACGGGTGACGTCACGGACACTACGTCCATAAATTTTTACAGTCTAAAACGCTCTAAAAATAAGTTCAAATCAGTTAAACGTGTCTCGGGACCTTGCGTTTTTTCTCCATTCCACTGCCTGTTTCTCGTTTTTGAAAGCAAAAATGTGTTTCCCACAAGCCTATTTCTCTACATGATATTATTATTATTTTTTTTTTACCAGTTCTTTTGTCTGCATCTGGAGTATGGAGAATACATTTATTTGTCATTTACTGTTGGATACGGAGCGGTGTGTACTTCAAAGATTTCTTATCCTGCTGCGCCCTCTATAGGCCATAATCAGCGACTAGTCGACATCATGCTTAAAGCGTCGGTGCAACCCCTAACACACACACACACACTCTCAAACTCACACACACAAGCGGACGTTACACACGTATGCAGATATATTTGGTCTTTTCCGCTCTCAGTTGTTCAGCACATGTGAATGCACTGAATGATTTCATCTACAGAGAGGACCATCAAGCCCAGAACTGCTGACCACACTGAATGCTGGGACAGACAACATCTGATTTCATGTGTTAAAGGAGACGCGTGTCAGACAGTGGCTGTGTTCAGAACATAATACTGCGCAGTGCACACAAGTCACGAATATTAGTTTGCAAACAGTATGGCATTATTAAACAATTATAGTCACCTGACTAGTGGCCGGTCTCTGTGTGCAACTCCACAAAACTTTTGAACATGTACAAGCAATAGGGTTTTATTTTAAGATAAAAGATTAAAAAAAAAGATTTAGGAAGAATCAATGAATTCTGAATAATTTACTGCCATTTTGTGAATATTAAGCAATCATGCGATCAATAAAAAGTAACTGTAGTCTGATTGTGAGTATTTTAAAACGTAATGTAGTCTAATTACAAGTATTTAGTTTTTGGAATCTGATTACATGTAATCAGATACTACCCAGCACAATTGCATCATGGGATACAACAGAGCACAGTATATGCTGCAGGATGAGAATATGCCATTCTGAACACAGCCACTCAGTGTTTCCAGACAGACACTCCCCTCGTCTGTTATTGATCAGTCAGTCAGATAGTCCCGCCCCCTGACTCACATGATTGGCCGAGTCCGAGTCACAGTGTTTCCCTCTTCAGGAACATCTGAACACAACGATGACACACTTCAGCTTTAAGTGCATGTGTGAATTAACCTGGTGTGGTCCAGTGCATGCTGGGACTGACGTTTGGGCGGAGGCACGGCTGTGATGTCTGTAACAGGAGCGTGCGGGTTTGATCGTCTGAGAAGTGCAGAGTTAAAGGGCAGAAGCTCACAGTTCAAGCGCAAGTTACGAAACCTGCCGGCGCTCGACCCAAAGTGCCACATGCGCGCTGACGTCCGCGTTCGTCTGTGGGACATTCACAAACCCGCCGGTCACTTGAGGTGGTCCGAGCGGAAGGAGTCCTCCACCGCCGGGTCGGCCAGCATCAGGTCTCCGTCCGTCAGCATGCCCAGACCCTCCAGCGCCAGCGGGTCCATCCGGAGCGAGTCGTCGGAGGAGAACGGGTCCATCTCAAACCCTGGGACACCCGACAGGGCGTTCGTGATCTCCTTGGACAGTCCTGATGAAGAATCTCCTGAGACACATGCAAACATGAGACACAGTCAGCTGAAGATCCACAGGAAGCGCTCGATTAATCGTTAAAACATCGTGATCTCATTCCTAAATGATTCGCCTGGATAAAAGCTTATAGTTTGGATATAAACTCTGATGTCTATGATAGCGATCAAACCTTTGGAAAGTAATGACGCTTCAGATAAAGATTGTATCATCATTACACCAGTAGGTGGCGACAAGTGGCTGTTAAAAACATGTATTTGTCATGAATCATTTACTCAAGAGATTTGTTCATAAACGCTGATTCACCCAGTAATGAAACAAGTGAAGTTTTTATGAGTGAGTCATAAAATATAAACAATAAAATGACAATAAATGCTAATCATTAAAAAGAACCGGAGTTGTAATTAATATAAATTTGGCATTAAGCTTTGTAGTAGGGCTAAACAGTTAATCGAAATAAAACCAAAATAATTAATCAAAGAAGCTTTAAGGGTCCCTAATAGTTTAAAATTAAAACAGCGATAAATGTTAGTGTTATAACTTTACAATTGTCATGTAAAATAAATGTATTATTATTATATTATTTTTCTCAAATACTCATTTTTACAATAGCAATTTTTCTTATTTTCTTTTAATTTAGAATTTATTATATTTTTATTTAGTAATTTATTATTTATTTATAATATATATATATATATATATATATATATATATATATAATATATATATATAAATATATATATATATATATATATATTATGGCTATAAAATATATAATCACAACATTTTGGCCAAATTGTGCAGCCCAACAAACAAAGCACAGCAAACTTTTTTTTTTTTTTTTAAATCGTACTTTAAATCAAAATTCTAATTTTTATCATGGCAAAAAAAAAAAACACAATTAGAATTTTTTTCCCCCAAATTGTGCGGCACTATTTTGTAGACTATTTTCACATTAGCCTATCAACCTGAATTTTTGCACTTATTTAGGCTATTTGCTTATCATTAACCAACCTACAGTATTGTGTCATGCTTATAGAGCTCCTGACAAATAATAAAAAAAAAAAAGGACCTTTATTCATCATAATCAGCTGATCAAAAATGAGAAGAAACACAGATAATCCAATCACTCACCCGTCAGGATGATGTTGGGCACCGTGTGCCGCCCGTCTGAGTACGTCTGACACTGGTTGTGAGAGAGCATCTGTTGCTCTGAGGACTCCAGCAGCTCCAGCGCCCCCTGCTGACCATGAGCCTTCACTGAACCAGAGCCCAGATCATGAGAGTCCAGACTGAACTACAGATGACATGAACGGGACGGGGTTAAAGCGATGAAACGCCTCCAGCCATGAGTCTGTGTCTGTGTCTGTGTGTGTGTGTGTCTCACCTGTTGGCTCAGACTCAGGTTCTGGTTCTGGCGGCTGGATAACTGCAGGTCCAGGTACGGGTCGTCCAGAAGAGAGTTCAGGAACATGGTGTCCTGAGTGACAGCAGAGAGACACATCCATTAATAATGGAAAGTATGATCACCACTTTATTATTATTATTATCATCATCACTTCCTGTAACCAGAACTGAATTATGGCACCAGTGCAAACTGAACAATTAGGCATTAAAGTTGGCATGAAACTTTCTGTATTGTGACATAACTATTTTATCATTTATAATAAACACTGCAATACTCTGTAAGATGTTTTGATTTCCTGGTGACATCATGATCTTTGTGGACAGGCACCATGCTGGTACCATAGCAGCATCCTGTAACTCTGACATCATCACTGCACTTCTCTGTCACTCACGTTGTACAGGTCCAGTTCGCTGATCTGCTGCAGAGCAGGGAGCGGCCGGTTCTGACCCGTCTGCTGCTCCGTCTGCGAGTCCGGCTGCGATGCGTCTACAGACCCGTAACTCCCAGGGTTCTGGTTCTGATTGGGCCGCTGCATCTGGAAGTTCTGGGTCTTGTGCAGGTTTTGCATGTTGTGTTGGTGAAGCTGCGCAGTCTGTGATGATGGGCGGTGCGTGTGGACGCCCGTCTGCGCAGGAACAGGACCTTTCTGAACCTGCTGCTGCCCGAAAGAATACTGAGACAACCTCTGATCCATCTGCAGCTTACTGGTGTCAAGAGGCACACCCTGACAGACAGATACAGACAGACGTCAGGACTCATGTTTACACTAGACATGTGATGGTACAAAAATGTTCATATCACAATAATTGCTAAAGATTTTATCAAGTTTTACGGTATTATCAATTGTTCTTCTTGATTCGAAGTTTAATAACCCTAACATATAATAAAAAGAACTTTACACATTTTGGATATTGTTTTATTTTGTGTGTGTGAGAGTGTATTTACCTGTGTGATGGAGCTGAGGGAGCAGGATGTGGGCGAGAACTGTTTGGGGTGATGTCGGCGTGTGTCCGAAGGCAGGATCACGGGGGACAGCTGTGCTCGTCTGCGGGGGGACGTGCTCAGCTGCGGCTGCACCTGTCCAGGTGTGTGTGGAGCGAAGGACCCTGAGCCGCCGTAACTGGGATTACTGGCTGCCGACTGGAGGGAGGAGTTACTGAGGGAGGACTGCAACGACTGGCTGCTGAGTGATGACCTCAGAGAGGGGGAGGAGCTTAACGAAGACTGGAGGGAGGGGTTGCTCAGGGACGAGTGCAGGGAGGCGGAGCTCAGCGAGTTGGTGAACGAGTGACTGCTGAGAGACGACTGGATGTTGGGGTTGCTCAGCGACGACTGGAGGGAGGGGTTACTCAACGTGCCCTGCAGAGACGGCAGCAGACCTGCAGAAACATGATATTTGAAATTAATGACATTTAAATCAGGATTAGAGCGTCTTTTTCTGAATTCACTGTGTTTATAGTTACATTTGGCAGTGATACAATAACACACACCGGCCGAGTGGAAGGCGTTGGAGCTGTTGATGCCCAGCTGGGTGAGGGTGCAGGTCAGGTTCCCCGTGCTGCTGCCGCCGCTGAGCGACGGGTATCCGGGCTCCTCGGGGTCCAGCGGCGTGGGCAGCGGAGACGGGAAGTGCAGGCTGGACAGATCCGGCAGAGAGCCGCCCGTATTTAACACTGATGCGCCGTGAGGAGCGCCGCCCTGCTGGTCCGGAGAGGGAAAGACACTACAAAACACAAACACAGTAACGGATCAGATTCTGATCTTTAAATCAGGGCATATATCATCCTTAACATACAAATCCAGATTGCTTTCATTCTAATCAGACTCTTTACATGTCAAGCGTTCAGCTGCAATTTTGAACAACCATCTGATAATAAATATCATTTGTGGATCGACTGCGATGGATTTTATTTGTTATATAGTTCAATAACATCTGCTGTAGATTGTAATATGACATCAGACGCTGAATATTAATATGTTCTTAAAGTAAGAGTGTGAGTTGCAGATGAACAGCAGCAGAGAAAGACTGACTGAAAAGCCCCTCCGGACAGGAAATACAACCTGCCAATAAACCACTTTAACCACGTGTGTGTGAGTAATAACTGTGCAGGAGCGCTGAGGCGAGATGCAGTGAAATTACGGTTGACAACAGCTAAAAATAACATAAAGCTTCAGAGTGGACCTTCACTTTTTATGAAAGAAAAAAATAGACTGGAAATCTTGACGAAGATCATTATATTGATCTGCACTGACACGTGCATAATTACAGTATTAAAGGGTTAGTTCACCCAAAAATGAAATTTCTGTCATTTATTTTTTCACCCTCATGTCGTTCCACACCCGTAAGACCTTCGTTCATCTTCAGAACACAAATTAAGATATTTTTGATGAAATCCGAGAGGTATATGACTCGTCCATAGACAGCAATATAATCAACACTTTCAAGGTCCAGAAAGGTACTAAAGACATTGTTAAAACAGTCATGTGACTGCAGTGGTTCAACCTTAATGTTACGCTGTTGGTGCAGTTCAGCGCTTCAGTGTTTACGTCAGAACGTCGACTCATTATTGGCCGGCTCCTGCGTCAGCATCACATGCATGCGTTGTGCTGATCATGTGACCAGGCATCGGCCAATACTGAGCCACCGTTCGGATGTAGAACCTGGAAGAGCTGCAACAAAAAAAGCGTAGCAGAATGACAGGGGAGAGACGAACTTGTTGAATAAAGTTGTTATTTTTGTTTTGTTTTTGCGCACAAAAAGTATTCTCGTCTCTTCATAACATTAAGGTTGAACCACTGCAGTCACATGACTGTTTTAACGATGTCTTTAGTACCTTTCTGGACATTGAATGTGGTCATTTCATTTAAACAGAGGATAAAAAAACCTTGTGGATTTCATCAAAAATGTCTTAATTTGTGTTCTGAAGATGAACGAAGGTCTAACGTGTGTGGAACGACATGAGGGTGAGTAATTAATGACAGAAATTTCATTTTTGGGTGAACTAACACTTTAAATCTACACAGCTGTGCTGTAAATTTGAACAATATGTTAAATTTAAAGGCATTGGAGCTCATTTATTAAGTTACACAAACTGAAGTATATATATATAAATTTATAAGCGATTACTTTTGGCTTTCAGTTTTGGTTTTTAAACCAAAATTTTCTGTTTCAGTCACTAATTTTCATTTGAGTTCATCAGCAGTGCTGAGTAATAGATGAACACACACACACACACACTCACACACTCACACAGGAAGAGATAGGTGAATGATTGACTGATTGTGTGTGGAGGCCTGTGATTGGCCAGTTGAACTCACGTGATTCCAGGCACCTCACAGGACTTTGGTCGTGAAGAGAGCAGCGGCAGCTGAAGAGAAGACAAGACATGAGTCAAACACACACACACACACACACACACACAGACACACACACATTTGTTTATCTACACAGCTCTGCATCTTTAACAAACATTTCTGCTGATGTGCAAAAAAGGCCTAAAATTGCCTAATTTGATGATGCCGAGTTCAAAAATATCAATAATAACTTTCCATCACATAGTTTTTTTTCCACATAATAAGAATGAAGATTTCTCAAATATACATGTATCAGCTTTAATGCACTCATCAAATTAACTAAAGCAGTCAGATGTCAAAAGTTTTTGTCAAGTATTATAAACACAAGTTTATAAATAAATAAATAAGCTTTTATCACAAATTAGAGTGCATTAGTGCCCGTCCACTGAGAAATAATACAAGTCTTGTTTATTTTACACATGCCGACTAAAAGCAAAAGTGCTTCGAAATGCACATCATATTTTGTAAGAAAGTGACATGCTGGAGCAAAACAGGCACTATTTCTGAAATCTTCTGTTTCACACTGAGCTACGCTTTCATTAAGGCATTATTCAGTACCTTTTACTGTCTTTGTGAAGTCATTTGATCACACACACACACACACACACACACACGAGAGAGGCGTTCACACCTTTCTGGAGTCCCAGGGTTTGAGCAGGCGTCCGTCATCCGGGCCATTCTCCTCGATGGGAGGAACCGGATACGAGAACACTGCAGGAGGAGGAACAGAAGCGATCAGTACCGACTCAAACACATGACGGTCACACATGATGCGTTTCAAAGCCACTGACCGGCCCGTCTGCCCTGCGCAGCGAGAGAGAGTCCGGCGAACGGGTCTCCAGCCGGAGGATTCATCACACTGGTGTGAAGCGCCGAATCAGAGTTCGTCCTGCAGACACATAAAACCACACGGGTCAAATCAGCATCAAAACACAGTCAAAAGTGTGGGATTTACTGATCCCGGTGTTAGGCTGATCCCGACTTTAAAACACATTAGGCTTGTGTCACAGTTCCTGCTTTTCAGTCCCCAAATGAAATGATAATCAAGGCTTCTGTTATGCCTTTTAAGATATTTAAGACTTTTTAAATTTGATCAAAGTGAGTGTGAGTGTGTAAGAACTGGACTGATCTGCAGAAGAACGCAGATGTTCAAGAACCAAAAGCCACAAAAGTCATTCTCTTCAAGTGTTTCTGAGCTGTAGAGAGAGACGGTCACCTGTTGAGCACGGTGGTGGGCAGCTGATGGAAGATCTGGTTCTTGTCCGATGGAAAGTTACTGTTCCAGTTCCTTCGTGATTGACAAAAAACGCCCATTACTTCCAGAACCGAGAGCAAAAAAAGAGACGTGCAGGTTTGCGAAAGAACCAGAAGAGCGAAGGAAGGATTTAGAGAAGGAAAAGCAGAGCAGGACGTGAGTGTCGGGTCATCACGAGAGGTTAAACACGGACAGTACTGATCCGCGCAAATACACCTAGAGCTGAATTACCTTCAGTATGTTAGTGTGTGTGTGTGTGTTAAAGATTTCAGATGTTTCTGATCGATCATCACCTCCATCAGAATAACGAACCTCCCATTAAGATGAGGCTTAAGATCAGAATCATCTGACCAGAACAAAGAGACGAGGAACAGCAGAAAAGACCAAACTAAAGAAGAGCATCTCCTGAGAGACACGGACAGAAGAAGAACAGAGGAGAAGATGCAGGAGAGCTGTTACACACACACACTCACACACACACTCTCACACACACTCTCTCACACACACTCTCTCACACACACTCTCTCACACACACTCTCTCACACACACTCTCTCACACACACTCTCTCACACACACTCTCTCACACACACTCTCACACACTCTCTCACACACTCTCTCACACACTCTCTCACACACACACTCTCACACACACACTCTCACACACACACTCTCACACACACTCTCACACACACTCTCTCTCACACACTCTCACACACACACTCTCACACACACACTCTCACACACACACTCTCTCACACACTCTCTCACACACTCTCTCACACACTCTCACACACACTCTCTCACACACTCTCACACACACACACTCACACACACACACACTCACACACACACACTCACACACACTCACACACACACTCTCTCTCACACACTCTCTCTCACACACTCTCTCTCACACACTCTCTCTCACACACTCTCTCTCACACACACACTCTCACACACACACTCACACACACACACTCACACACACACTCTCACACACACACTCTCACACACACACTCTCACACACACACTCTCACACACACTCTCTCACACACACTCTCTCACACTCTCACACAGTCTGTTTTGAACCCTTCTCATGGAAAGTGCCGCCTCACCATCAGAGAGCTATGATTGACATGAGCGTGAACCAATTACCTTCTCCAGCTGGGGTCAGGGGGTGGAGACAGATACACAGAGCTGCTGTGAGAGTTGTCCATCTGGGGTCAGAGGTCAAGGACACCAACAGCATCTACACAATAATTCTACTCACATAATAAACTTGTAATAAGTTTAAAAACATTCAGGGTTTATTAGTGAAAATCAATGCAAATATAGTTCTGAAAGATCGGTATGAAGACAGTCGAGTCCTCATTATATTAACCCCTATTTATCTGATTATTAATTTTGCTTATTTTTCCCTGTTTTGGTCCATTGATGATTTGTTTTCATCAGAAGGTGAAGGATACTTGTCTCCTGTAGGGTCTGTTGGGAGAGACGAAGCGCCGGTCTCTCTGCACTCTCTCCACTAGACCATGATGCCGTGTGGAGCGACTGGAATCCAGCGGAGAGTGGAACGAGCCCTGAGGAACACACACACACACACACACACACACACACACACACACACACCAGGTTTAAAATGAGCCGTAATGAGCTGCCGTTGAGACGCGTGACTCCTGATGACACACACCTGGAGCTCTGAGGCGTTCCTGCCGATCTGGTTGACGTTGGGCAGAGATCCGCCGTAATACGGGCCCTGAGTTCTGGCCAATCGGACCTTCTGTGCCTGGACCTGCAGAAGCACAAGACGAGAAGTTTAAATCCTGCACACAGCATGATATCCCACAATGCAATGTGCTCGACTTGACCTTCCATTTCCAGTGTGACAAATGAACAGGAAGTCTTATCAACTCTGACATTTACCTGACCAATAATTAATTAAATCATAAAAATGTAAAATAAAATCAATAATTCAGCTTAAAACAATCAAAATAAAACACTAACTAAAAAAAACATTAAGTCATAAAAATGTCAAATTAAAATGAATCATTTCAAAATAAAAACCACTAAAAACACTTACTAAAAGTAACTAAATCATAAAAATGCAAAATAAAAATAGAAAAAAATCTAAATAAAAAAAATTAAATCATGAATGTAAAGTTAAAATAAATAATTTAAAAATAAAAACCCAAAACAGAAAATGTATTAAATAAAAAACAAAACATTTGCTAAAATAATTAAATCATAAAAATGTAAAATAAAAATAATTTTAAAATAAAAACACTAAAGAGAAAGTACACGAAATAATGAAAATGTAAAATGAATAATTTAAAAAAAAAATCTAAATATCAAAATAAGTTACTAAAAATTAAATCATAAAAATGTCAAATTAAACTTAATAAATAATTTTAAAATAAAAATCATCAAAATAAAACACTAACAGTTGATTAAATCATTAAATGTCAAATTAAAACAAATTTTTAAAATCAAAAAACTCTTCATAAAATTAATGAAATCATAAAAATGCAAAATATAAGTAACATTTTTTAAAATAAAAAAAAACATTCAAAAATAAACCACTCACTAAAAAAAGATATTTTATTTGTTGTCATGTGACCAATAATCAGAGAACTGTAAACGAGTGAATGTGTTATTAAATTATTGAATTAATAACTTGTAATCTCAATATTTTAGGTCAAAGGGGAATCGCTGCAATATTGGATTAATAACGTGTTTCCTGCTATGCTTAAATAAGGGTTAATGTCTGTCTAACCCTGGGTTAAAAATACAGTGTGAAACCATATGGTGCTGTAAAGATACTGCGGTCAGAGGTCAAACTAATCACGATTAACCATGGTTTCCCCATCCATTACGCTCTGCGGGAGACCCGTGGAGTGTGTGCCGACATCCGACCGCACAAACACACAACGGACATCAGCGCAGATGAGATGATAAACCTGCCGGTCACAGACAGGAGATCTGAGCGTGACCCGTGACCTTTCACCCTCACGCATGCTACCGTACTGGCCGACACATGACAAGAGCGTCATTGTGACTCAGAAACGGACAGTGACGCTTTGTGCCGCACACCTGCGAACGACGCTTTCACTGCTTCAGGGTCACATGACCAGACTCCGCTACGTTTGCATCTATAACCAAACGAATCGAACGAATACGCCACCTCGGGCAGCTGATGAATTAAAACAAATAATTAAAACACTTACTATAAAATGCTAAATTAAAATGAATAACTTTAAAATAAACCTGGGCTCAAACCCTTGACCCTCACCAGCCCTGATCATTAGATGACCTTTGAACTTTGACCTCAGCAGTGCAGATCAATCATCTGAATAACTGACATGCAGGTTATTAAATAAAATATTTATTTTTGAGCAAGTGTTTTACTTTGATTGTTTTTCATTTTAAATGATTTATTTTAATTTAGCATTTTATGATGTAATTATTTTAGTGTTTAAAAAGTGTTTATTTTTATTTCTTACTAAATACTTAATAATTACACCTCATAAAATGATAGATTAAAATAATTTAGAATTAAAAACAAAATAAACATACTTAAACTTAATCCGTAAAAATGTAAAATTAAAACAAACTGTTTACAAATAAAAATCTAATAAAACACTTATTGAGATTTAAATTATAAACATGTAAAATTAAAATAATTACAAAGAAAACTTACTAATACTTATAAATATGCACAATTAAAATAAACAATTTAAATAAAATCTAAATAAAACACTTACTAAAAATACATCATAAAATGCTAAATATATATAATTTAAAATTAAAATCAAAATAAATCTTACTAAAAAATACATTAAACGCAAAATTGAAATAAATACAAAACAAATTCAAAATAAAACACTTACTAAACAAATAATATTTCATTGATTACCTGCATGTCATTAATTCAGAGTGAGTGTGAAGATCATCTGGTGATGCTGGTCAAGGTCAGGGTGACCATCTGAGCTCAAATAAACCAGCTCTGACATGAGTGAGTTATCAATCTGACATCTCCCACACACACACACACACACACACACACACAGTTATCATGGTACATTCTGGCAGTGAATCCAGATGAAGTGAATCAAACATCAGACTGTAAAGCAGCAAATGCAGCTGATTTTACATGTAATGTTTCAGACACTGAGATTGATAATTAAGTGTGTGTGTGTGTGTGTGTGTGTGTGAGTGAGAGAGAGAGAGAGCTCATGCTAATCTGCTGCTAACCGCTTCCTGTCTGACAGTCTCATCAAACTCACACACGCATTTGACGCGCTTTTATTGTCGTTTACAGTCAAAGTAGCTCTACGAACACCTGCCATTTAATTAAAGTCTCTTTGGCGTATTTCGTTTACTCCGTTTTCGTGATAACAGCGTTATTGTCATTAGCTTCCGTTAGCTAGCGTGCTACTACCTGCTCGCGCGCGCTCCTTCCAGCCGCCGAGCGCGCTCACGAGACGAAAGAAAAACACGGATTTGACACTTTTCAGCGGGAAACTCGGAACCACGAGCCGTTATCGTGTGTGTGTTCGTTACCCGGGTGGAGGTGAGGTCCATCATGACCTGCTGGAACGCCGCCGTCTCCTCCGCCTGTCTCTGCGTGTGCAGCGCGATCTTCTCGCTGAACTTTCGCGGGTTTGACGTGCCGGTAGCGGGACAAGAACCGCCGTGATTCGGTCCCGGTGCCGTTCCGCATGATCCCGCGGAGGACATGATGATGATCGAACCTCGAACTCACATACAGACCCGAAGAACCGACAGACACACACTCACTGACAGAGAGAAACAGACGAGCCCTCTAGGGGCACGAGCGAGACTTACACGCGCGCGCACACTCAACATTCCAACTGAACACACACCAACACTAAAGCACAACTAGCGCTGAAAATAGCGTTTTAATTTTATTTTTGAATTATTTATTTCATTTTTACATTTTTATTATTTAATTAGGCTAAGTTTTAGTATGTTTTTATTGTTTTTATTAAAAAAAACTTATTTTAACTTTACATTTTTATGATTTATGTTTTTGTAAGCATTTTATTTTTTTATTTTTATTTTTAAAGGATGTATTTTAATGTTAAAATGTTTATAATTCAAGTTTAATGTTTTATTTTGATTGTTTTTCTTTTTAAATTATTTATTTTAATTTGGCATTTATTGATTTATTTAATTATGTAATTATTTTAGAAAGTGTTTTATTTCGTTTTGTTTTTATTTTCGTTAATTTTTATTTGTTAATGAAATGATTTCTAGACCTGGAAAAGTAATGGAAGTTAATAAAATATTATATGTATATATATATATATGTATGTGGGTCAATGACGTGACGGGTAATTTTTTTGTCCAAAGACCTCAATAATTATAATAAAAAACAAAGATATGACATCCAAAGTATGTAAGGTAGTACAACTAGATCTCTTTTATTGAATCCCAAAAGGTTTTAATCATATTTTGCTTCATATAAAAGTATTTTAACAATTTTGAAGTGTCAAAAGGTCATTCGGTTTAACCGTCCAAAGACCAATACAGCCATTTCATTCGTGATTAAAATATCTTAAAATGTAATAAATGTATATATTTTTTATTCTGGCATGATTTTATAATATCATATATCAACATAGTGCAAAATGGTGTTAAAATTATGTGTAGAAGTCTTTGTTACGGAAAGAATGTCCAGAAAAATGAATTTCATTGATGTCATTCGGAGTAACCAATATAAAGGGACCATTTTGTATCAAGTCATGTGGTCAGTATCATGTGACAGGATGTGACATCATTCAGACACCTGCAAAGGACCACATGGTCGTGAAGTAACTAACTCTCTCTTAACTATTTGAATAATTCATGTTTTCACTTGATCATACGCATGTCCCGAAACATCAGGTCATTCGGTGCAACCGCTATAAAACATGGAAAATGTTGTAATATTTTAGAAACTTGTACTGAATATGAAATGTTTGATTGTCCTTTTGCTAGCTAGCTAGATATCAGCCTGTTAGCATTGTTTGAAAATATCGTCATTCGGTATAACCGAAATTTTGGACTTTTTTGGTGACTAATTTTGTCCATCTTGTAAAAAATGACAAAATCAGAGTTAATTGATTATAAAAACCACATAATCTAAAAAAAATATACTATTTACAGCCATGCCAATAATTTGAATTGACAACAGAACACAACACACAAACACAATAAAACACAACACACACAATATTGTGTCTGTCAATCGCAGTGTGTAACATCATCTGGCATTTATTGATTTTACACCAGTGTTTGATCACATCTGTCCTGACACACACGTGATCAGATGTTTGCAGGGAAATAAATCATACTGACATTCATCTGATAATACAGGCGTGTGTGTTTGTGTCTAAAGTTGCACATAATTACAGAATAAAGGCAATTATGATTATAACTGTAGTCTGGCCATAATACTGCAGCACTCAAACTAAAGCAAACAACAGAAAATGTAAAAAATATCTTTCTGATTATTATTGAAATGTTGTGTGTTTAGACTTTACTGAACTGAACGGCAGTGACCAGAGCAAATCCAGTCAGCAGGAAAGCGACTTTATGGACGCGATGCTTCGGGGAGCACGATTCCTGCCACAGCAATCCACCGACGGAGACGTTGATGAAGATCCCGGACGTCAGACCCTCGACGGCGCAGCGGACCAGCTGAACCTGAGTGCTCGGATTCATCCCGGCCAGCGCCAGGCCCATCCCGATCCCAGCCGGACACGTGATGGAGAAAAGCAGCAGACAGCCGGACGCCACGCCCCGGCGCAGACCGTACTGGCTCAGCCGCACGGCGAGACTGAACGCCACGATTCCGTTTTGGAGAAGCAGCGCTCCACACGTCTGCAGGAGTCGCTCTAGATCCTGCTGCGATCCGACGCTCAGACCCTCCAGCAGAGCCCGCACACACACACAGAACGACAGCAGGAACACACGCAGACCCACGTGACACTTCCCGTCCTCCGCACAGCCGGATCCGTCCGTCCAGGAGAGACGCCTCCAGCGCTGCTGGGAAGGACTGAGAGCGTCTTTATCGTGACACTGGATGTGAGAGTCCATCAGCGCCTGCTTCTCGTAAGAGACGTCGCCCGTCTGCTCTCTGAGCGCCAGCAGCATCTGCTCCACCACAAACACCACCAGGAAGCCCATGGCCAGAATGAACTCGGCCAGCGGGAAATGAAGCTGCGGACAGACGGACGGTCTCGTGTTTAAAGGAACTCATTTGAACTGAATGTCTGTGTGAATCATCTGTGAACATTTCAACTCACCCTTCAGTGGCTACGTTTACATGCACACAAATAATCCATTTGTAATCGGATTGACGGATCAATCGGATTGAAAAACGTTCATGTAAACACCTTGATCCGATTGATGGTTTATTCCTTTTCTAATCCGATCCAACAGCAAAAAATGACCATGTAAACACTGAATCCGACTACTTTCTCAATCGTATTCAGGAGTCTGCGGGGCACATGCGCAGTGCAGTGTTGACACGCATTACACAGTGTCTTTAGTTGTGAAGATGTATGCCAACAGGCAGTGGCAGGGAGATTCGTCATAATATTGGAAATCTTTCCGTTTTAAAACAAGAAGGCGAGCCAAAGGATATCACACAAGAAGCAACGTGCAAACTCAAGAGTTATGCTGATGAAAAAGTCTCAGCCTCGGTCAGTATTCACTACAGAAGGTGAAAGTAAAAAGTGACGGAGCTGTCTGACGCTGCTAACGGTATATAACTGTCTTAATTTATTCCATTATTTCTCTTGTGGCCGTACATACAGGCTAGTGAAAAATGAGAATAATAGTATTAAACTCGTGTTAAACAGGTTGAAGTCGGTGAAAGTAAAGTAAAGCTGCGCTTAATTTAAATCATTGATGACTGCAGTGTTAGGAAATACTGTATTATACACTCAATCATTTTAATTATAGGCCTATAATTCATTGTCTAATAATGTTAAAACATTTTCAAAGATAGCTAATAGCCTAATCTTTTATTATCCTCACAGCAGTGATGCACTATTATTGCGGGGCAAATTTATTATAATATTAATTTTAATAATAAAAGAAGCCTAAGCTAATAGCTATAATAGACTAGAAGAATGTAACAGGCCTACATTCATTAGAAATACCAAATCCTCTTAATATTGCTAATGTTTGATGCTTTTGACATTATCTCTGGCTATCGTCGATACATGATCATCGTCTGTTGATGCAGCCCGGGTTATCGCGGTGCCTGCGTGCCCGTCCGCTACGGCACTGCCAACAGGGCAACAATAACGATGAGCTCTGCTGGTGTCACGTCCAGGGTTGTCTCCGCAAGTATGGTTGATATGACATCACACGCAGAGCGCGTGCGCAAAAGATTTAATCGGAATGTATATAAAACACATATAAACGGATATTTGAATCAGATTACAATGTTTAGAGTACATGTAAACAGATCTGCAATCGGATTCAATTCATTCAGATTGATGAAAATTGGTGCATGTAAATGTAGCCACTGTGTCACTTATACTCACACTAATGCTCAAAAGTTTGGGTTTTTAAATGTTTCTGAAAGAGTCTCTTCTGCTCATTAAGGCTGCATTTATTTGATCAGAAATACAGTAAAAATTGTGAAATATTATTCCAATGTAAATCAGCTGTTTTCTATGTGAATATATAGTAAAGTGTAATTTATTCCTGTGATCAAAGCTGAATTTTCAGCATCATTACTCCAGTCTTCAGTGTCACATGATCCTTCAGAAATCATTCTAAGATGATGATTTGCTGCTCAAGAAACATTTATGATTATTATCAGTGTTGAAAACAGTTGTACAATTTATCAAAATTTGGGGTAGGTAAGATTTTTTTAAAGCAATTAATACTTTTATTCAGCAAGGACGCATTAAATTGATCAAAAGTGACAATAAAGATAATTCTATTTCAAATAAATTATTTTCTTTTCAACTTTTTATTAATGAAAGAATCTTAAAACAATGTACCATTTTTAATAATTGAACGCCGATAATAACTGAGCATCAAATCATCATATTAGAATGATTTCTGAAGGATCATGTGACACTGAAGACTGGAGTAATGATGCTGAAAATTCAGCTTTGATCACAGGAATAAATTACACTTTACTATATATTCACATAGAAAACAGCTGATTTACATTGGAATAATATTTCACAATTTTTACCGTATTTTTGATAAAATAAATGCAGTCTTGGTGAGCAGAAGAGACTCAAAACATTCAAAAATGACCCCAAACTTTTGAACACGTGTTTTTTTTAATATACTGTACACTCACTAGTAAACGCACAAAGTCACATATTTGGTTAATAAAGACATTCTGATTCTAAGAAGGATGATTTAGACAGCGTTTACACTGAATCATTCATGACATCCTCACGTTCTAATATAAGCACGTGTTTCAAACTGTGATGATCGACAGACGCGGCACACAGACAGCGATTTGACGGAGACTCACAGCGAGGCCGAGCCGGCTGAAGGTCTGTCTGGCGTCGTTCAGATAGTCGGGCAGCAGCTCCAGCAGACAGGAGGACAGAAACACGCCGCAGGACAGACACGAGGCCAGACTCAGAAGTCTGTGTCGAACACCTTCAAAACACACAGACCGCGCGCCATTAGCAGTGGTACGCCACCAAAAGATTTCATGTTAAGCACCTTTCTGTAGCTTCCTATAATGCAAAAATAAGTGAATGATTCAATGACTCACTCATCACTTGTTTCATTACTGGATGAATCAGTGTTTTTGAAAGATTCTCTTGAATGAATCATTCAATGACAAATACATTTTTTAAAAGTCACTTGTCGCCACCTACTGGTGTAACTATGTAACTGATACAATCTTTATTAAAAGCGTCAAGTTCCTTTCAAAAGATGATTTACTCATATGGGTATTTGAATCGAGATCGCCATCTTTTATCGATTAATCGCATCATCACTGGTCACACCTGTCTCAGAGCTGCAGCGCGCGGCTCGTCTCATCACACACAGCGGGCCGAAGCCACACAGCATACTGAAGCACAGCATCAGCGTCAGCATCATTAGCTTGATCTGGAGCCCAGCAGACACCGCTGACGAGACCCGGTCCGACTCCATCATCATCGTCATCTTCGTCACGGGTCTCTACATCACACCTGAGGGAACATGAGGATCACAGTCACATACAGCAGGGGCCGCAAGATGAAGATCTAGGGGGTCGCTGGAAAAATTTAGAGCAAAATTGTAAAAAATAAATTAAAATAAGATTCAAATAAATAAATTATTTAAATACATACAATCTAAGAGTACAGTACTATAGTGAGTCGAGAAAAAAAAAGTAACTATGGAAAATAAATAAAAATATTTTTCAAATATTAATTTTCACAGTATAGATTGGGTCTGCTAGGGAATTCTAGGGGGTCAGTGGAAAAATTGAGAAACTACAGACACTAAAACATCATTGAAGAAACACTGTCAGACTTTGCAAAAGTTTAGCAAGTACTTACCCATACACAATGAATTAAAGCAGATTATTTGAGTTTTGTGTTGTTGGATCTCTTCTAGAACAAACTTCTTATTCAAACGGGCTTCAAACAAAAACTAAACGAGACTGAATCATAAGCGTCCGCGAGTAACGGTTATTCGCACATTAACATTCTCACTTTCCACTTGATCTGTGTTTTGTTCGTATTGATTGTGTTAAATAAACATCATTCGAGCGGCAATCGGGTCTTTTGCTGAGGTTTGTTCCAGTACAGGGCTGCACTTCTGTTCCTGTTTTCGGGAAGCGGGCGGTGAGTCACGAAGCGTTCTGAATCTGATTCATTTCAGTGAACGATTCAGTGGACGAGTCAGTTGCCTGGCCGTTGCATCCAATTCACACTAAAAAGATCCGACACAAAAGAGTGAATCATTTGCGAAACATGCATCAATATGAGTCACTCACAGCTGTCCACAACTTGTCTAAACATGCACAAAGAACATCACAAACATGAGTTAAATGCCTGAAACCAGTGATTTGGGTGCACACACACACACACACACACACACACACACACATATATATATATATATATATATATATAATGTGTATATATATATATATATATATATGTACACCATGGTGTTTACATTACCTTTCGGTACTGCTGCTTGACATTACGTTTTTGTTTATTTCCAGGTTTGGATCTTCAGTAGTTGAGATCGACACTGAACAACTTCATCACAGAGGGCGCTATTTAAAAACTCTTTCAAACAAACGTTTTTTTTTTTTGTTTTTTTTTTTGTTTGTTTGTTTGCGCGCTATACTGTTTTTACGCGTTATTAGTAATGGAAACCATCCCCCTCAATAATAATAATAAAAAAAAGATTAAAAACAGTTTATAAGTAATCATAAACGACTATGATTGGCCCATCCTGACTAGTGCGGAGAAAAGTAACAGATATCACGTGACTGTGTGTGTTGCTAACAGAAGTCTGAAAAATAATTTACCCCCGAATAGCGACACTGAGAAACTTTAATATACTTTGAAGTGAAACTACACAGAGAATAATTAACAAAAAAATAATTAATTTTTAAACTTACTTCACGCAGAGGCGCGCGATGATGTGCTCTCCAGAGCCCCGCCCACACGCTGAACGCGGATGTGAATTACACTGAATCAAATGAACCAGAAGATCCGGATCCACAGCGAAAAATATCCGCGTATGCCCGCATAATAAACCGAACACGCGTGTGTGAAGGATGCAAGAAACCGATATTGTGTCCGGGGACGTCATATCCAACGAGCGAGTGAGTAAAACGTGCAGAAAACACCATAAGCGCGGTTTGTTTTCTGTGATTGACAGCTCAACTTCAGCTAACATACAGACACATCATATGGATCAGCTGTTGTTTATGCTGCTGTAATCTAATCTTTATGTGTGTACTCCGCCTGTTTAATAGCACATGCTGATATTGTATGTGTTCTGTAATGCTAAACTTGTTTAGTGAGTTTAATGAACTAGAGAAAAGGGTCTCTTATTGTGACAAAGTCAGTCCAAACCCTTACCAGGATCTTCACATCCTCCCACAGACAGACAGGTGAGCAGACAGACAGGTAGAGCCCGTTGACACTCCTCACGTGTCACTCTACCTGAGACAGGTTATTTACTGCTTCTACACTGTAAAAATGTCATTTTTACAGAAAAATACTGCCACAACGAAAGCTTGTTAAGACACTGCAGGCCAAACCATTGATTTTTTTTCATGCACTTGGCAGTTTTGTGCTCTATTTTGCTTCCATAACATGTGACTTATTACACTTCATCTATATAATTTGCGTCTGTAGATTTTAATCTTTAAAGATGGAGAGCTGGAGTCATAAATTTCCACTTCTGCAGCTTTACACACACCAAACTTTACAGTTTTATTCGTTTCTATATTCTGAAGGTTTGTTCATATATCAATCACCTGATTTATACAACCTTTTACTCCTGAAAACATGGTCAAATGTCTGTTGACAGTATTTTCTGATTTATGAAGTGATAAAAAGCTCAGTAAAAACCTTTAATACTGTATATACTAATATATTAATATACTGTGATTACTTAACTGCGTAAGTATGATGATATCAGTTTTTATCCTGTATACCTGCTTTAGTTGGTTAAAATCACAAAATTATATGCAATTTTACTGTAAAATACTGCCAAACTTATGTTTAAGTAAAAATTATGAATTACCATATGATTTATAGTGAAAACAGTAAAAGGACTTTCCCAGAAGTCCCTATTTTATATTTAACATAAAAAAAAAATCATATGGCGGTCAAAAATAACAAATTTTTGGAACTAAATTATATTTTCGGACTAGTTATGATCCATATGAGCATAGACCTGAAAATGAAATTTCCAACTTAAACTGTCATAAATCTTGAATGCTGAAGTTTGGTCTCTTTTTAAAGAAGACACTTGGCAGTGAAAAAAAAGTTAAAAAAAAAAGTGAAACTACAAATATTAAAGAAGTTTAAGTTTATTATTATGAAAAATGCACAAAATACTATTTTTAAATTTTATATGAAATATCTATTTTCCAAAAAATGTTTTACTCTAAAACTGTGAGAAAATCAAAGCCATAAATGTAAACGAGTTTTGAGCTTGATATCTCAAAAAATGAGCTTTCAGTAAGAATTTGTTTGTGTGCAGTACCAAACGCTTCCACTAGAGGAAATTCGCTTCCCATTCATTTTCAATACGCTTCAGTTTTTGATACACTGTTTTTCAAGACCATTTAAGCTTTTCAAATCATGTCCATGATTTTTTTGTGTTCAACATCAAGTGCCAAAACTTTCACCAATTTTCGTCCCATTCTGATGAAGTAAAACATAAAATTTTTCTGTCAAAAATGACCGAACAGCACCAGAGGGTTAACCCCCGCCCTTTCTGATCATAGATCTGAACTAAAATGGTTGTAGTTCATGAATGTTTGGAATACAGACTAAAGCTGGTCTCTTTTTAAAGAAATATTATTTCAGAAGTGAAAGCACTTCAAAAAATGACAGTGTAAAAAAAGTTTACTGTAAAGTTAATGTAGTGAACTAAACATTTTTTACTTTATACAAAATATATATTTTACAAACTGATTTGGACTCTAAAATTGCTATTAAATAAAAGCCAAAAGTTGTCCAAATTTGAATTTGATATCACAAAAATTGAGCTGCTAAAAGGTTTTCAAGTACTGTTTCCATTTACAATTTCAAAACGGTTTTCACAGGATGAATTTCGAGTGTTTAAGCTTTTAAATTATACCCAATTTATGATAATTATTAAAATACACAATAGGGAAAGGGCAATAAAAAGTATCTTGCTACCAAAACTGGCTATATAATTTATTTTCTTTACATTTCAGTAATTATCAGTAATGAGTGTTTTGTGTTACATTTTCTATATTTACTGCATTATTTTGGTGTTTTGTCTTTAGATCCTGTGCAGCTGAAGTCTGATTCATCGTGTGGCTTTTTTGGTGTTTTGGTATCTAGTAGTTTGGTATATTAACATTAAATCACTTAATGAAACACAGCTGTAAAAAACACACAGGCACCAATATCACATCCTGTAATACCAGAAACATCAGCATGTTTTTATGGTACATTTCTGGCAACCAACAGCTTCCAGTTTTTTACCATGAATCTAACAGGATGTTTTTTACAGTGCAGTTTCGTGTTTCTGAGCCACGGAGAGAGCAGTTTCTGATGTAAGTGTGTTACAGGATGGCGCTGGCGGCGCTGAAGAGGCGGTGGAGAGCGGGCTGATCCTGGACGAGTCCTGCTCTGGGATCCTGTTCGCTGGTCTGGACAGACACACGGAGGACTGGAGCATCGAGCCGCGCTGTGTGAGTCTATCACATGATTACACATTCACATATTCTCATGGCGAAGTTCTGTTTCATTCTTCGCTTCAGCTGTTTTGACTCGCTCCTAAAGCATCACTGACTGTGTTCCAGAGTTTGAATGACAGCGAATCTGAGGAGGTTCTGAACGCCATCAACCCAAACGAGATGTACACGTCAGCGCTGTCCGAGAGCGACAGCGGCCTGTCTGAAGATCAGTACTCAGACGAGCAGAACCACAGCGGCAGCCTGCAGCCGCCCGCTGTCTATCAGGTGGTGTATGACATCAGCGGTGTGGGCGGAGTCATCGCAGAGCAGCAGCCGCCACGTATGGATGTGATCTCCATAGAGCTGGGTGAGCATTTCCTGTTTTTAGTCTGTGTCATGTGACTGGAAAGTGCCACAGAGCCTGCCCACTTTTTCAGCAGCTTTGATTCTGGAAATATTTTTCTCATAGGGGTTTTAAAAACGTCTTGGTTTAAGAGTTAATAAATCATGAACCAATCCAATCAGCCACGAGGAGAATCACAACATTACATGCATGTAATATGCATGTAATCTGTATGTTATCAACATGTAATATGCATGTAATCAGCATATAATCTGTATGTAATCCGCATGTAATCCACATGTAATCCGCATGTAATATGCATGTAATCTGTATGTTATCAACATGTAATATGCATGTAATCAGCATATAATCTGTATGTAATCCGCATGTAATCCACATGTAATCCGCATGTAATATGCATATAATCTGTATGTAATCCGCATGTAATCCACATGTAATCCGCATGTAATCTGTATGTTATCAACATGTAATCCGCATATAATCTGTATGTAATCTGCATGTAATCCACATGTAATCCGCATGTAATATGCATGTAATCTGTATGTTATCAACATGTAATATGCATGTAATCCGCATATAATATGCATGTAATCCACATGTAATCCGCATGTAATCTGTATGTTATCAACATGTAATCCGCATATAATCTGTATGTAATCCGCATGTAATCCACATGTAATCCGCATGTAATCCGCATATAATCTGTATGTAATCCGCATGTAATCCGCATGTAATCTGTATGTTATCAACATGTAATCCGCATATAATCTGTATGTAATCCGCATGTAATCCACATGTAATCCGCATGTAATATGCATGTAATCTGTATGTTATCAACATGTAATATGCATGTAATCCGCATGTAATCCGCATGTAATCAACATGTAATATGCATATAAACTGCATGTAATCCGCATGTAATCTGCATGTAATATGCATATAAGCCACATGTGATCCGCATGTAATCTGCATGTAATCAACATGTAATCTGCATGTAATATGCATATAAGCCACATGTGATCCGCATGTAATCTGCATGTAATCAACATGTAACCTGCATGTAATATGCGTATAATCCGCATGTGATCCGCATGTAATCTGCATGTAATCTGCATGTAATATGCATGTAATCCACATTTAATCCATATGTAATCTTGATGTTTTCACGTGTCTCTGTTCAGACGAGTGGAGCTCTCAGATGCTGCTGTCAGAGTCGTGTGTGGTCAACGAGCTGGTGTCATCCGTGAAAGTGGAGAATGTTTCTACTCATGACATGCAAAACATGCAAAACCCCGACAGCTTTTTGGTACGTTTGTTTTTTTAAAGGAAGAGTTCAGCCAAAAACTGCATGAGCTGATGTCACTGACATTTAAACTTTCCTTTCCAGGTTTATCCTGAACTTCAGCTCACAGAGGAGGAACAAAAGCTCCTGGATCAGGAGGGAATTTCACTGCCCAATAATCTGCCCTTAACGAAGGTCAGAGCCGCCACATGTGTGTGTGAGTGAGTATGTGCGAGAGTGTTGAGATGAATTCAGTGCTGACGGGACTGTTGAAATCTCACAGGCCGAGGAGAGAATCCTGAAGAAAGTGAGACGGAAAATCCGGAACAAACTCTCGGCACAGGACAGTCGCAGGAGGAAGAAGGAGTATATAGACGGTCTGGAGAGCAGGTTAGACCACATGATTCCATCAACGACTTTCCTTTTTGGCTTACGTAACTGAGGCTGTGAGTGTTTTCAGCCTGTCGTTTCCCCTGTTCATCTGTCTTTAGTGTGTAATGTTGCTGTTTGGGCATGAAAAAGGTTTCCAAAGTCCCTCCAGTGGGAGTTATTCTCTATATCAGTGTCAGTGTTTCTGAACTCCCTGAAACGCCTCCATTGTAGTCTTGAGTTTTCTTCTGGGAACGAACATGTCACAATGTTCCTCCTTGAAATGTGTGTGTGTGTGTGTTTTAGGGTGGCAGCGTGTTCAGCTCAGAATAAAGAGCTGCAGAGAACCGTCACCCAGCTGGAGAAACACAACATGTGCGTGAGCTGAACACTAGTGAACACACAGTGATTGTTCCCCTCAAACGTTCCAGAATCCAGTCACCTGCAAGACGTTTGTTTGTTTGTTTCAGGTCTCTTATGGCGCAGCTGCATAAACTGCAGGCGTTGATCAAGCAAACGGCCACCAAAGCGGCGCAGACGAGCACATGCATCATGGTACGAGTGCGTCTCTCGCTCTTTAACTCATTAACACCAGCATCAGTCTTTCATCTGATCAGTGTGTTCTTCCTTCTCACAGATTCTCATCTTCTCTTTGGCTCTTCTCATATTCCCAAGTTACAGTCCGTTCAGCCGGAGTTCCCAGTCACTGGAGGACAGTTACGCTCCGTCCGGAGGTGAGAATAAGTCATTGAAACACCATTCTCAATAGGCTTTCATGTTGAGGGACCAGAGATTATGAATGAAACTTCCTGTATTGATATCCAAAGAATTGATCACGAATTGACACGCCAAGCTTTTCCCGCGATGTGTTTAACATGGGCGTGTCAGCAGTTGCCATAACAACTGCTTGTCATAACAAGTGAAAATATCCCACATCAATAAATATTGAGTATAGAATGAGGAAGTTTATCAACAGTTTTTAATCAACATTTTATCAACAAATTTATCAATAGCGCATTTTTATATATATACTGTATATAATTGAGCAGCAGCTGTAATACGGGTTTCCAGGCAGATCTTGTGCTTGACTTGTAATGTGGTTTGATTCTGTGCAGTCATGTCCAGAAACATCCTGAATGACGCCGGCTCTCCTGCGCTCCTGGAGGACGCGGGGGAAGATGAGCCGATGGTTTCAGTGCCCACAGAACTCAAACTCTCAGACACAGACTGGGACTCTGACGGGCCGCAGCAGCCAGAAGAGGCTTTGATTGGCGAGCAGAAGAACGGCACGGCTGCGACCGGAGCAGACGCAGACACGCTGTCTATGGCTTTAACGGCTCCTGTAGCTGCAGGAAATGCAGACGCAGCCAAACCGCCGCATGCAGATGAAATGTGAGCGTTCCTGTTAGACGCGGGCAGAGGTTCAGCTCCGGGTGTGGCCGGCTCTGTTTGAGAAGCATTTTCCTGAAACGCCATTATTTATTCTCACTGAACTCAGACACAGGTGTGTTTGAGCAGCCAGTGTTCTCTTGCATCATCATCATTATCATCATCATCATCATCATCAGATGATAATCATGTGCTTTAGTGTGTCCGGAAATTAATACATAATAATGTTTGATTGAGGGACATTTCTGTTTGTACCTTAAATTTGTTTAGTACTGATTTGGTTGTCACTTGTGCTGCTTTTTATGGAAACTTGTTTCTGCCACAGAATAACAAAATAAAAGTAGGTAATTGCAACTTTTTATCTCACAATTCTGACCTTTTTTCACAATTGCAAGTTTATATCTGTATAAACTTTATATCTAACAAGTATATATAGGAAAAAAATCTGAATTGTGAGATATAAACTTGAATTGCGAGATAAAGTCAGAATTGTAAGAAACATCAGAATTGCAAGATATAAACTTCGAAATGTAAAAAAAAATCGGAATTGCGAGATATAAACTCGGAATTGCAAAAAAAAATCCGAATTGCAAAAAAATCAGAATTGTGAGATATAAAGTTCGAATTACGGGAAAAAAATCAGAATTGCGAGATACAAACTTCAAATTGTGGGAAACAAAATCAGAATTGCGAGATATAAATTTTGAATTGTGAAAAAAACAGAATTGCGAGATATAAACTTTGAATTGCGGAAAAAAAATCAGAATTGTGAGATATAAACTTTGAATTGTGAAAAAATCAGAATTGCGAGATATAAACTGAATTGCAGAAAAAACAGAATTGCGAGATATAAACTTCGAATTGTGAAAAAAAATTAGAATTGCGAGATATAAACTTCGAATTGCGAAAAAAATCAGAATTGCGAGATATAAACTTCGAATTGCAGGAAAAAAATCAGAATTGCGAGATATAAACTTCGAATTGTGAAAAAAATTAGAATTGCGAGATATAAACTTCGTATTGCGAAAAAATCAGAATTGCGAGATATAAACTTCGAATTGCAGGAAAAAAATCAGAATTGCGAGATATAAACTTCGAATTGTGAAAAAATCAGAATTGTGAGATATAAACTGAATTGCAGAAAAAACAGAATTGCGAGATATAAACTTCGAATTGTGAAAAAAAATTAGAATTGCAAGATATAAACTTCGAATTGCGAAAAAAATCAGAATTGCGAGATATAAACTTTGAATTGTGAAAAAAATTAGAATTGCGAGATATAAACTTCGTATTGCGAAAAAATCTGAATTGTGAGATATAAACTTGAATTGCGAGATAAAGTCAGAATTGTAAGAAACATCAGAATTGCAAGATATAAACTTCGAAATGTAAAAAAAAATCGGAATTGCGAGATATAAACTAGGAATTGCAAAAAAAAATCCGAATTGCAAAAAAATCAGAATTGTGAGATATAAAGTTCGAATTACGGGAAAAAAATCAGAATTGCGAGATACAAACTTCAAATTGTGGGAAACAAAATCAGAATTGCAAGATATAAATTTTGAATTGTGAAAAAAACAGAATTGCGAGATATAAACTTCGAATTGCGGAAAAAAAATCAGAATTGTGAGATATAAACTTTGAATTGTGAAAAAATCAGAATTGCGAGATATAAACTGAATTGCAGAAAAAACAGAATTGCGAGATATAAACTTCGAATTGTGAAAAAAAATTAGAATTGCGAGATATAAACTTCGAATTGCGAAAAAAATCAGAATTGCGAGATATAAACTTCGAATTGCAGGAAAAAAATCAGAATTGCGAGATATAAACTTCGAATTGCAGGAAAAAAATCAGAATTGCGAGATATAAACTTCGAATTGTGAAAAAATCAGAATTGTGAGATATAAACTGAATTGCAGAAAAAACAGAATTGTGAGATATAAACTTCGAATTGTGAAAAAAAATTAGAATTGCGAGATATAAACTTCGAATTGCGAAAAAAATCAGAATTGCGAGATATAAACTTCGAATTGCAGGAAAAAAATCAGAATTGCGAGATATAAACTTCGAATTGTGAAAAAAATTAGAATTGCGAGATATAAACTTCGAATTGTGAAAAAATCAGAATTGTGAGATATAAACTGAATTGCAGAAAAAACAGAATTGCGAGATATAAACCGAATTGTGAAAAAAAAAATTAGAATTGCAAGATATAAACTTCGAATTGCGAAAAAAATCAGAATTGCGAGATATAAACTTCGAATTGCAGGAAAAAAATCAGAATTGCGAGATATAAACTTCGAATTGTGAAAAAATCAGAATTGTGAGATATAAACTGAATTGCAGAAAAAACAGAATTGCGAGATATAAACTTCGAATTGTGAAAAAAAATTAGAATTGCGAGATATAAACTTCGAATTGCGAAAAAAATCAGAATTGCGAGATATAAACTTCGAATTGCAGGAAAAAAATCAGAATTGCGAGATATAAACTTCGAATTGTGAAAAAAAATTAGAATTGCGAGATATAAACTTCGTATTGCGAAAAAATCAGAATTGCGAGATATAAACTTCGAATTGCAGGAAAAAAATCAGAATTGCGAGATATAAACTTCGAATTGTGAAAAAATCAGAATTGTGAGATATAAACTGAATTGCAGAAAAAACAGAATTGCGAGATATAAACTTCGAATTGTGAAAAAAAATTAGAATTGCAAGATATAAACTTCGAATTGCGAAAAAAATCAGAATTGCGAGATATAAACTTTGAATTGTGAAAAAAATTAGAATTGCGAGATATAAACTTCGTATTGCGAAAAAATCAGAATTGCGAGATATAAACTTCGAATTGCGAAAAAAATCAGAATTGCGAGATATAAACTTCGAATTGCGAAAAAAATCAGAATTGTGAGATATAAACTTCAAATTGTGAAAAAAAATTAGAATTGCGAGATATAAACTTCGTATTGCGAAAAAATCAGAATTGCGAGATATAAACTTCGAATTGCAGGAAAAAAATCAGAATTGCGAGATATAAACTTCGAATTGTGAAAAAATCAGAATTGTGAGATATAAACTGAATTGCAGAAAAAACAGAATTGCGAGATATAAACTTCGAATTGTGAAAAAAAATTAGAATTGCAAGATATAAACTTCGAATTGCGAAAAAAATCAGAATTGCGAGATATAAACTTTGAATTGTGAAAAAAATTAGAATTGCGAGATATAAACTTCGTATTGCGAAAAAATCTGAATTGTGAGATATAAACTTGAATTGCGAGATAAAGTCAGAATTGTAAGAAACATCAGAATTGCAAGATATAAACTTCGAAATGTAAAAAAAAATCGGAATTGCGAGATATAAACTCGGAATTGCAAAAAAAAATCCGAATTGCAAAAAAATCAGAATTGTGAGATATAAAGTTCGAATTACGGGAAAAAAATCAGAATTGCGAGATACAAACTTCAAATTGTGGGAAACAAAATCAGAATTGCAAGATATAAATTTTGAATTGTGAAAAAAACAGAATTGCGAGATATAAACTTCGAATTGCGGAAAAAAAATCAGAATTGTGAGATATAAACTTTGAATTGTGAAAAAATCAGAATTGCGAGATATAAACTGAATTGCAGAAAAAACAGAATTGCGAGATATAAACTTCGAATTGTGAAAAAAAATTAGAATTGCGAGATATAAACTTCGAATTGCGAAAAAAATCAGAATTGCGAGATATAAACTTCGAATTGCAGGAAAAAAATCAGAATTGCGAGATATAAACTTCGAATTGCAGGAAAAAAATCAGAATTGCGAGATATAAACTTCGAATTGTGAAAAAATCAGAATTGTGAGATATAAACTGAATTGCAGAAAAAACAGAATTGTGAGATATAAACTTCGAATTGTGAAAAAAAATTAGAATTGCGAGATATAAACTTCGAATTGCGAAAAAAATCAGAATTGCGAGATATAAACTTCGAATTGCAGGAAAAAAATCAGAATTGCGAGATATAAACTTCGAATTGTGAAAAAAATTAGAATTGCGAGATATAAACTTCGAATTGTGAAAAAATCAGAATTGTGAGATATAAACTGAATTGCAGAAAAAACAGAATTGCGAGATATAAACCGAATTGTGAAAAAAAAAATTAGAATTGCAAGATATAAACTTCGAATTGCGAAAAAAATCAGAATTGCGAGATATAAACTTCGAATTGCAGGAAAAAAATCAGAATTGCGAGATATAAACTTCGAATTGTGAAAAAATCAGAATTGTGAGATATAAACTGAATTGCAGAAAAAACAGAATTGCGAGATATAAACTTCGAATTGTGAAAAAAAATTAGAATTGCGAGATATAAACTTCGAATTGCGAAAAAAATCAGAATTGCGAGATATAAACTTCGAATTGCAGGAAAAAAATCAGAATTGCGAGATATAAACTTCGAATTGTGAAAAAAAATTAGAATTGCGAGATATAAACTTCGTATTGCGAAAAAATCAGAATTGCGAGATATAAACTTCGAATTGCAGGAAAAAAATCAGAATTGCGAGATATAAACTTCGAATTGTGAAAAAATCAGAATTGTGAGATATAAACTGAATTGCAGAAAAAACAGAATTGCGAGATATAAACTTCGAATTGTGAAAAAAAATTAGAATTGCAAGATATAAACTTCGAATTGCGAAAAAAATCAGAATTGCGAGATATAAACTTTGAATTGTGAAAAAAATTAGAATTGCGAGATATAAACTTCGTATTGCGAAAAAATCAGAATTGCGAGATATAAACTTCGAATTGCGAAAAAAATCAGAATTGCGAGATATAAACTTCGAATTGTGAAAAAAAATTAGAATTGTAAGATATAAACTTCGAATAATGAAAAAATCAGAATTGTGAGATATAAACTTCGAATTGTGAAAAAAATTTGAATTGTAAGATGATAACTTCGAATTGCGAAAAAATCAGAGTTGCGAGATAAAAAGTCGCAATTACCTTTATTTTTTTATTCTGTGGCTGAAACAAGCTTCCATAGATTTTACACTGGCACAAAAAACTTTTATTTTTAATCACATGATCTGACACGGATCAGATGTGGTTGCGCCGGTGTTAACAGAAGAAACTACAGGAGAGGGTTTTTCTGTCCATCTGATCCTCTTCCAGATGTGGTTTAAAACCCGCTACAGATCTGATCTACGTCTGAACACTGGAATCCAGACAGTCTTTATGAAGCAGATTCACACTAAACCTCAAAGCTGCTCTTACGCTTTTGCTTCTTATAATTATCTGAAAAGATGAATCCAGACGAGGCGGTTCAGAACCGAGCTTAATGTCAACAGACATCAGATCTGAGATCATTCAAAGACTTCGGCTTGTAGAATATCCATGTTTATTGCTTCAGATTGTCTGAGGATGGAATGGATTGGGTCTTTTCTTATTTTATTGTCTTCTGAATAAAAGTTACATTCATAATATGTTTTGTTGTTGTTAATTTGAACCACTAACCATTAAAGAAAGAGAATTTAGTCAAGAAAACAGAGATGACACTCGATCTGAAGGTCCTCAGGGCTCCACATACATCTTGATATATGATATTACACACAGTATCCCATAAGAGTATATTTAATTTAATTCCCAGCCATTGGTTCAGTGATCTTTTTTTTATAGTTATCTATAGTTATTATTTTGTAGAAATATCAGGCACTTGAAAAAGGAATTAAAAAATGTTCTTAAAAAATCTCATCTGAACCTAAATACATATATATAAATATATATAACTTCATGCTTTTTCACATATTTGTCCCGTCTCCTGAACGCGCACTTTGATTTAAAACTACGTGTGCGCGCTCGGAGATCATCACCGGAAGTTGTGCGCGAGAATTCACAGAGCGGTAAAATAACGGCAGAACGGATTTTCTGTGGGATAAACGCACCGGCGTCGCTGCTAAAGCGGTAAATATTGTTATTATGTTCATGATGAGGCCGGTTGAACAGACTGAGGGCTCGAAGTTCGCGGTGGCGGGTTTATCTGTGGAGGTTTGGCGCTGTTAGCTCGATGGGCTAACCGCTACTGAGGAGAAATCAGCTAATTATGTATTCACAACATTTAGCTATAACATATAACTATAATAACACACACATATACAGTATATATACTAACATATAACTCGTGTGTATACACATATAGTATGTGTAGTGTATATATACTAACATAAATCATGTCGTTCAAACCTATACGACTTTCTTCTGTGAAACACAATAGAAGATATTCTTTCATTCTGTTTACTATCATAACAGTTTAATTTCCCTGTTTAAGTTGAACACGTGACAAATAATCACCTTGACTGGATTTAAGCTGGGTCAGATCCATAAACACAAACATTATGTGCTTTAAAAACGAGCAGCCTGTTTGTATATTAATTTTTGCAAAATTCTTTATACATATTGAGACAAATTGATCAAGAATGAACCTCAGTTTTTTTCAAAATGTTCTGGAGTTATATGTTAGTTCATTAAGATGCATGATTAACATAAGAATGCCATTAAGTTATTGATATTGTTGGAAATAGTAGGTTTTGAACGTTTGTTTATTTATCTTTTTTTATTTATTTTGATTTTTCAATTCAATTATTTAATGTTTGGAAATGTTCTTGTTTATACATGCATGTGTATATGCATTTCGTTTCATTTATTTGTATTTAAAGTTGTGTATATATATATATATATATGTTGTTTTGCTCTTTTTTGACATGCGAGTCTATCATGTTTTGTATAATATTGGTAGATATAAACCAGCAGCCAAGAGATAATCACTCTCTTTGTTCTCAAATTAGACCAATCAAAGTTTTTACGCAACTGACTTTGTTACCAGACTTTAAAGGAAAACATTTGTGAGAACTTGTAAGACTAGTCTAAGCAGTTTGGCAACCGGCCTCTGATGATTAAAGATGGTAACACACTTGATCTACTAGATGACTGAACAGAATACTAGAGAGAAATACAAACGTATAACTGATCGGTGTCTGTTGTCTGTAGATGCCTCACTCTCGGCGATACCCGTCGTCAGAGCGGAGCCGCAGCAGGAATCATCATGTTCGGTACTGAACGGAGCCGGCGAAGACGCCGCACGCGCAGCCGCTCCACGTCGTCCAGCAGCCAGCGGGACAGAAGCAGGAGACGGCAGCGAGACAGACGCCGGAGAGACGGCAGTTACCAGCGCTCCAGGAGGTACCGCTCAATCATTCATACCTGCGAGATCTTCAAAGATCCGATCCACACATCTGCAGCCTGTCTGTCTCTCTTTCTGATACTGCAGCTATGAGAAGCCCTCCGTCGAGCACAGACTGAGCAGCAGGCGTTACTGTCGCGGCGAGCGGGAGGAGTTTGTCGCAGACGGCTTCTTCCGACACACGGACTTCGCCCGTCGCTCTCACGACTACCGACAGGAGCGGGATGCTGGAGCAGAGGAGAGGAGCAGCCGACGCACACGCAGACACCGCCGAACGAGAACTCGATCCAGAACACGCTCGTACAGTCAGAGCCGGTCCTTATCATCCGTGAGTACGACACCGGATCTGTGTTTCACAGAACCACACTAAATTAAACGGGTGGTTGATTATGGTTTGACTTTTTTAACTTTAGTTAGTGTGTAATGTTGCTGTTTGAGCATAAACAACATCTGCAAAGTTACGACACTCAAAGTTCAATGCAAAGGAGATATTTTCTTTTTAAGGACTACAACAAACGGCTGGTAGGGACTACAACGAGCTTCTTCCCGGGTTAGTGACATCACTAACCCTAAAATTTACATAAACCCCGCCCCCGAGAATACACAACAAATGGGACGAGGCCATGTTGGGCTGCTTTAGAGAAGAGGAAGAGTTGTTGTAGTAGAGTGTTGTTGTCATGCCGTCATTTTACGCCGGACTGCTTCACAAACGAGGGTCAATTCAACACAAAAGATTAACATGACGACACATGCTAGTGGATGAGTTGAATCAACTCCACAGCAACTACATAAATTTATCCACTAACCATTCAGAAACGTCTAAAAGTTGTAACTTCTTCCTGAGTCTCTCCATCAGTGTGCGACTTTCAAATGACGTCCATCTTATTATGAGATTCAAAAAATAAATACCGTTTTGGCGCTGTTTAATGTGACGCGACGGATCGCTTAAGCACCTCAGTTAAAGAGAAGCGGCAGCACAGAGCGCATGTGAACATCCTCTCCTCCGCTTTAATACCAGTTACAGCGCAAAATAAACATGAATAAACATCTGAAGGTATGTTAAAATATACAGTACAACTTACTGAAATCCATATCATGTCTTGTGTAATCGCTCAATCAGTGTTTCAACCTCCGAAAGACGTCAATAAAACAGCTTGTAAACAATGTCACGTAACGTCACATTTACCTCAGAAAAACATATTCAGTGACCATAAACTCATTAGTCAGCTAGAAAATGAACTCTAGAAAGCAACATTCTGATATAGCTATACACCGTTACATATTCATTATAATGTTCTTCAATATTTAATGCATGTTTGAATAAATCAGTTATGACAGCCACGATTTAAATGTTTATATTTCAAAAAAACGACTTGGAGTAGAAATATGATTATGTAATTCTAAACTTTATTTATTATAAAAAAAACATAATTGAGTGTAATTTAAGTGTTCGTATATTTATCTGAGTGGAGCTCTCAGACACCAGGCTGGATTAACTCAATGGTTTTAGTTCTCAGATTTAGCTCCCTTGTTCTGGAAACCAAAGTTTCTGTTTAGATGCCGTATATACAGTGCATCTTTAGGCATATTTGTACTTAGTAAGTTAATTTTAACATTCAATATTATAGTAAAGTAGCACCAACTGACTCTCATGTGTAGTTTACTTAGTTGAGAGCTATACTACATCCAAAATAATCTATATCGAATCGAAATCGTAATCGAATCGCAAGCATGTGAATAGAAATCGAATCGTGAAAATTGTGTCAATACCCAGCCCTATTTACTGACAGCTTCAGTGCGTGAGATTGTCCTGTTTTGTTGTTGCATGAGCTCTTGAAGCTCCGCCCTCTTCTTGAAAGGAGGCCGGGAGCAGCAGCTCATTTGCATTTAAAGGGACACACACAAAAACAAAGTGTTTTTTGCCCCCCCCCCTCAAACTTCACATACACACTCTGGTGAAATCAGAGACTTATTTTACATCTTGTAAAAAGTGGCATAATAGTTCCCCTTTAAAATGATTGATTGTCACAGTTTGTGAAGTGTCCGTAGTCAGGTGGTTTCTGCAAGTGACAAGTGGAGTAATTGTGTAAACTTCAGTGCTCAGGGGAATATGTTAGAATGTGTGTGTGAGTGTGTATGTGTGTGAGTGGGTCTCAGGATTTTCCCAGGGGCCCGTCAGGAGCGTTTAAAATTAGCCCAAGTCTCATCTCTCTCTTTCACACACACACAGTCTCTCCTTCTTCAAGATTTTCTTCTGTTCCTACACTTTCTTCTCTCTCTCTCTTTCTCTCTCTGTCTGTCAGGTGTAAATGTGTGTATTTTACTGAAGTTATGGGTAAAACAGAGTTTTACTCTGTGTTTAAGAGCTTCTTGGACTGCCTCTGCCTGTGTGTGAGTATCCTTCACGCTGTGTGTGTGTCTGTGTGTGTTTATTAGTTGTGTTTTGGGTACAAAATTTTCAAATCTGATAAAACCTTCTTTAAAAACACCCTCAAAGGTCAAAATTATATATCAAAGCATATATTATATATTAAACTAAATGTTTTTGCTGTGTTCCTCTCAGAGTGTTTGTGCTTGACCTCATTCTCAAGTGTCTGCTGGGCTCGTCATGTTTGTGTGGCTGTCACTGGAGTCACTGTGTTCTTGATTAAGACGGGCGAGGTGTCCAATTAAAGAGAAACGCACAGCTTCATGTCTGCGTGCTGCATCTGTCACATTATCACAAGTAAACCCAGTTAGTTTCTTTTGATATCTGCATGGGTATATCAGAGTTCATTTATACACGCACTGAGGGACTAATTATTGTGCGTGATGATCGACAGTAGACATTCAGCTTAAAATACCCAGAATCCTCCTGTCACACACATTTACAGTTGTCGCCTCAAACAGCAGAATGCAAATGAACTACTAACATCTAATCTAACATTTGTGGTCATAGCAGTTCACATTTATACCAAAGCTTTGTGAACACCTGAGAGACGGAGATCAGCGTCTGAGCGAATGTGGTGGATGAGTGAAGGTGCTTTTGGTTTGTGAGGGTCATAAATAAAATCCAGGTGTGATGTTAAACCAAAGTAAAGTCATCTGCTCACTCTGTATGATGGGACTTAAATAGCACAGAATCTAAACAAGTGTGAAATATGACTCACAAGCAAAAAGACTTACAGGTTTAACAAAGTAAAATCTTTCCAGCTGCTCAGGTTTAGATGATGTTTGAGGGGTCAAAGGTAACTCTCTGTTTCTCTCTCTCCACAGCAGAGTAGCAGTCGTGTGCGCGCGTGGGCCATTAAAGATGACGAGGAGGGTCATCTGATCTATCGGCCAGGCGATGTGCTGCAGGACAGATGTGCGTCTCCCATCACTTCATACTCTACATTCACAGTCACAGTGTGTTCTGTGTGTTTTTGTGACGTTTGTGCTTCCTGTGCAGATGAGATCGTGGGAACGCTCGGAGAGGGAACCTTTGGGAAAGTGGTGGAGTGTATCGATCATCACAGGTTAGTCTCACACACACACACACACACACACACACCGCCAGTTTCTCAGCTGACTGTCACGGGTGTTTCATCGTGTGTGTGTGTGTTACAGGGGACGCTCTCACATCGCTCTGAAGATCATTAAGAACGTGGAGAAATACAAAGAAGCAGCTCGTCTGGAGATCAACGTTCTGGAGAAAATCAACCAGAAAGATCCAGAAAACAAGAAGTAAGTGTCATTATTAAAGTGTTAGTTCACCAAGAAATGAAAATTCTGTCATTAATTACTCTCCCTCATGTCGTTCCACACCCGTAAGACCTTCGTTCATCTTCAGAACACAAATGAAGATATTTTTGATGAAATCCGAGAGGTTTATGACTCGTCCATAGACAGCAACACTTTCAAGGTCCAGAAAGGTACTAAAGACATCGTTAAAACAGTCATGTGACTGCAGTGGTTCAACCTTAATGTTATGAAGAGACGAGAATACTTTTTGTGCACAAAAATAATGACTTGATTCAACAATTTTTTCTCTACTGTGTCATTCTCATATGCTCATTACTGGCCGGCTCCTGCGTCAGCATCACACGCATGTGTCGTGGTGCTCATGTGAACAGCGTCAAAAACTGACACGGAATAGAAGAAATTGTTGAACAAAGTCGTTAGCTGCGTCAGAAATCGAATACTACTCGTGAAAAACAGAGTAGTATGTCCGAATTCATAGTAAATGAAAAACATTAGGCGAAAAGTACCCGACTTCCTACTTCCAGTGAGATTCTGAAGTGTGCATACGATGGACACTTTACTATCCCATGAGGCCACGGGAGAGGATTTGTGAATGGAGTTGAAGGGACGTAACTGATGCTGGTATGTCATGTGACAGTAACAACATGGCGGAAGTAGTATGTCCAGATTCATTCATACTACACACATTCGTTCTATATAGAACATACTTTTTGTCATGAAGTAAATTTAAATTCAAATGTAGTACCTACTCAACAGTACGCGATTTCAGACGCAGCTTTTGTTTTGTTTTTGGCGCACAAAAAGTATTTTCGTCTCTTCATAACATTAAGGTTGAACCACTGCAGTCACATGACTGTTTTAACGATGTCTTTAGTACCTTTCTGGACCTTGAAAGTGTTGATTATATTGCTGTCTATGGACGAGTCATAAACCTCTCGGATTTCATCAAAAATATCTTAATTTGTGTTCTGAAGATGAACGAAGGTCTTTAGTTTTATGTGAATATTGCATCTGTCCTCCTTAAGGGATTACACAAAAAACAGGTAAATAGGACATTGGTTTAATAAAAAAAATATATATCTCAGCACCATTATTACATGACAATCTGTGTGTTCCTTCACCAATTCAGTGCTAATGAAATTTACATTTAATCTGTTACTTTCTAAATACAATTTTTAGTTTAATATTATCTGAAAGAATACCAGTAATGAGTGGCTTGTTGAATAAACCAAACCTCATTTTGTCTCTCTCTGTCTGTCAGTCTGTGTGTGCAGATGTTGGACTGGTTCGACTATCATGGTCACATGTGCATCAGCTTTGAGCTGTTAGCTCTCAGTACCTTTGACTTCATGAAAGAGAATAATTACCTGCCCTACTCCATCAGTCAGGTCAGACACATGGCCTACCAGATCTGCCTCGCCGTCAAGTGTGAGTTCACACACACATGCACACACACACACACATACACGCACACACACACACACACACACACACACACACACACACACACACACACACATCTGGATCAGAGCCTCATGTTGTGTCTGACTTTGAGCAGATGGGGGCGCTGCATGCGTTGACGAACGCTGTATCTTCCTGTCCTGCTCGCTCCTTTGCTGTGGTCATTTGTGATTATGGTCTGTTTCTCTGACAGTTCTCCATGACAACAAGCTGACACACACAGACCTCAAGCCTGAGAACATCCTGTTTGTGAAATCTGATTATACCGTCATCTATAACCCAGAGAAGGTGAGACGATCACTGAACGCACACATGCACTGATTTTCATTCCTGACATAAGTTCAGTATGTTGGGTAGCATGTAGCCGATGTAGGTCACGGTACTGTTGGTGCCGTGGACATGTCAGATGACCTTGTGCTGTGTGTGTCGTCAGAAGCGAGACGAGCGCTCCGTCAACAGCACTGCTGTGAAACTGGTGGACTTTGGCAGCGCCACGTTCGATCACGAGCATCACAGCACCATCGTTTCCACCCGACACTACAGAGCGCCGGAGGTGATTCTGGGTAAGAGAGTGTGTCAGTGTGATGATGTGGCTGCTTTCAGCATGTGCGTGTGTGTGATTTTTCTAACTGTGTTTCCGTAGAGCTGGGCTGGAGTCAGCCGTGTGACGTCTGGAGTATTGGCTGCATTCTGTTTGAGTTCTACCGCGGCTACACACTCTACCAGGTGTGTGTTTGTGTGAGACTGACAGTGTGTGTGTGTATTTATTCTGTTTCAGTCATGTGATTTTCCACTCATCTGCTTTACTTGTGAGCATCAGCGGGGCAGAGTGATGGTGCTGAGTATAAAAACACATGAACAGAGACACTGAGGAAAATCCTTGATCGCTGGATTTGATCCATACCAGATCACACGTTAGCACACATTAAATTAACGTCTGCACTGGAGGTCAAATGTTTGGAATAATTTGGATTTTTTTTAATGTTTTTGAAAGAAATTTCTTCTGCTCACCAAGGCTGCATTTATTTAATCAAAAATACAGTAAAAACAGTGAAATATTATTAAAATTTAAAACAGCTGTTTTCTATGGAAGCCCGTTTCCGCCACAAAAAAAAAAAAAAGAGTAATTGCGACTTTTTATTTCAGAATTCTGACTTTTTATCTCGCAATTGCGAGTTTATATCTCACAATTGTGAGATATAAAGTCAGAATTCTGAGATATAAAGTCGCAATTGCGTGATATAAAGTCAGAATTCTGACACTTTTTCTCGCAATTCTGACTTTTTTTCTCACAATTGCGAGTTATAAAGTCAGAATTCTGACTTCTTACTTTGCTTGCGTTGCCTTTCACTGCGACTGACCATCAGGATTGGTGCTTCGTTATTATTCTACATAACATGGAAGACCTCATAAAGGATTATTTTCAGTGCGGATTTACCAATAAAGAAATTTTGATTTTACTGGAGGAGACACATAAAGATTAGTCTCCGGACATATGCATTATGCAGGAATATGCATATAGCATGTTTCCACGGTAACCTTGTACATGAGTATCATTATTTCGTTTCAAGGAGAAAAAACAGCTTTTACTGCCATCTAGTGGGCTTAATACTAAAACACCAATACCTATCATGTTTCATCAACTTTGTAACTTTGCAACTCAAGTCTGGTGGCTCCATAAAAGGGGGCATTCAAGGGTAAAATCATGCAATTCTGCAAATACAGTGGAAGTATTTGGTGAATAAAAGTTGTTTTTAACAGAATGGATACACTAATGAATTTGACACAATAATAACAATATCATAGTAATAATAATAAGAATCAGCTGTGGCGGAGGCGCAATAAAACAGACGAAGCTGAAGTGGCACATTTTCTACACCAACAGCTTCAGACATCAGAACGGCAGCACGGCTATCGTTGGATGTACAAGAAATGTTGGATGTCCGGAATTGTTACAGACAGAGAAACTGTCTGTCAGTTAATTGCGAGAAAAAAAAAATTCTGAGATATAAACTCGCAATTGCGAGAAAAAAAGTCAGAATTGCGAGTTTATATCTCAGAATTCTGACTTTATATCACGCAATTGCGACTTTATATCTCAGAATTCTGACTTTATAACTCGCAATTGTGAGATATAAACTCGCAATTGCGAGATAAAAAGTCAGAATTCTGAGATAAAAAGTCGCAATTGCGTGATATAAAGTTTTCTATGTGGATATATAGTAAAGTGTAATTTATTCCTGTGATCAAAGCTGAATTTTCAGCATCATTACTCCAGTCTTCAGTGTCACATGATCCTTCAGAAATCATTCTAATATGATGATTTGCTGCTCAAGAAACATTTGTTGAATTCTTTGATGAATAGAAAGTTCAAAAGAGCAGCATTTATCTGAAAGAGGATCTTTTGTAACATTATAAATGGCTTTACTGTCACTTCTGATCAGTTTAATGTGTTCTTAAAAACCTTAAAATCAGTTTTTAAAAAAAAATCTTACTTACCCTATACTTTTCCACAAATATATGAAGCAGCACAACTGTTTTCAACATTGATAATAATCATAAATGTTTCTTGAGCATCAAATCATCATATCAGAATGATTTCTGAAGGGTCATGTGACACTGAAGACTGGAGTAATGATGCTGAAAATTCAGCTTTGATCACAAGAATAAATTACACTTTACTATATATTCACATAGAAAACAGCTGTTTTATATTGTAATAATATTTCACTGTTTTTACTGTATTTTTTGTTAAAATAAATGCAGTCTTGGTGAGCAGAAGAGACTCAAAACTTTAAAAAATCTTAGTTATTCCAAACTTTTGACCACGAGTGTATATTAAACCACATTTCATCTCCGTGAGATGTTGTTTTTTGTTTTGTTTTGTTTTTTCGGACCTGGTACGAATCAAATAGTTTTTTCTTGTTATCTCTGTTCATGTGTTTTTGTATTCACCACCGTTACTCTGCCCCGCTGATGCTCATTAAAGGCACAATATGTAATATTTTTGGATTAAAATATCCAAAAACCACTAGAACAATGTTATATTTTGTTGACTTGTGTACTTATATTATCCCAGATGTTTCCAAGAATGATTAAATCCAGAGAAATAAGCAATTTTAACCAGGACATGGACCGTGTGTCGCCTATCAGTGACATCATACCCACATTACCCTCGGTTTCCGGTTTTATTTTGTAGAAACCATGGAAACACCAAAGACGCTTTAATATATTATGTGTTTTATTAGACAGGTGAGCAACTGTTTGGATACATTCATCGACAGAAAACTCATCATGTTATATAGCTCAACACAGTAAGTCTTATTGTTTAAATCTAGAGTACCATGTTTTACCATGCCTAATATCAATCTAGCTTACTGCAGTGTGCAACAAGTGTCTCATAGCAGCCGCAGTAGCACTATAACAACTTTCCACACACAAATGTATTTAATATGATAAACAGCGCTGTGTTACCTCACATACGCTTGACCGGAAGAAGTGGAAGCGGCGACTGTGGCATAATAAAAGTCCCGCTGCTCTCGAGACGTGTGTCGCACTCGTCTCTCATTAGCAATCACTCCAGCGGCCTCGTTTCTGTTCGCACATCTCTCGCCCTGCTCTGCTTCATACTACAGTAACGTTAATAATCTCATCCATGAACATGATTTCTGCCCGAGTCCCGTCCCAATTCTTTTCTACCAGCTGTAGACGTGAAGACAACACCTCCCATGATTCCATGAAATCAAGGCGCCATCAAGCTAAGCCTTTGTTTTGAATAAGCGACCTCTAGTGGCGAAAATTTACATAGTGTGCCTTTAAATAAACATAACTGTTATTGTAACAGATCCATACATGTTCTTTCATACGTGTGTGTGTGTGTGTGTGTTTTAGACTCATGATAACAGGGAGCATCTGGCCATGATGGAGCGAGTACATGGACCAGTTCCTTCAAGAATGATTCGTAAAACGAGGTCAGGAAACATGTCCATTGAATAAACATGATTCATGATTGATATTATCAGTGTGAAGTGACTGTGAATGGTGTCTTCTGCACTCAGGAAGCAGAAATACTTCTACAGAGGCCGACTGGACTGGGACGAGAACACGTCAGCAGGACGGTACGTCAGGGAGAACTGTAGACCTCTGAGAGTAAGTGGATAAAGCATACTTCAGTGTTGATGCAAAAACGCTAACCGTACAGTTGCACACACACAGCCTTTCAAAGTACACTCCATATGATAGTGTGCACAAACACAGGCACTTCAGTGTCTGCACTGTTTCTCTCCAGAAGTTATTAATGATAAAAATGTCTTTGCGCTCTTTGAAACTAGACTTTGCACGTACAGCATCATTCTGTATCCTAACCAGACGCCACAACATGCGATTAAAATGCGTCTTTTCCATGTCAATCAAGAGGTTTTGTCCTAACCAGCTGCGTCGACAATATAAAAAAATTAAAAACTATTTCTATTTCTGTGACATTGTGGTTGAAACAACATACAAAGTATAAAATGATCATCTCAGATACTGTTTATGTGCTTTATGTAATGTAAAAAGCATCTAATGTGAGTTTAAATATCATTTATAGTCGTACTGAAAGCATCAATGGATAAAATCCAGATCTTGAAAATAAATTAAAGGAAACAAGAACGTTCAAACTGTGAACATGTATTCTATGACAAAGATTGTTTCAGTCACTCAGTATGTGTTTTCAATAAAGTTAAAATGGTGCACTATTTATAAATTTGATTAATAAATATTGCATAAATATTGAGACTCCGCCCACACTCTCTTCTGATTGGCTGTGATTTTTGAATAATTTAGTTGCGAGTGCAGTACGCTTGCAGAGAGACTCTGCCCACACACTCTTCTGATTGGCTGTGATTTCGAATAATTTTGTCACGTTCGGTGTGTACACTGTCACTCTTAAAAATAAGTGTTCCAAAAGGAGTTTTTTACAGAAATGCCTTAGAAGAACCATTTTTGATTCCCAAAGAACCTTTCAGTGATCTCTTTTTCTCTCTCTTTTTTTCTCTCTCTCTCTCTCTCTCTCTCTCTGTCAGAGGTACGTGTTGTGCGAGTCAGAGGAGCATCATCTCTTCTTTGATTTGTTGGAGGGCTTGTTGGAATATGAGCCGGATCGGCGTTTGTCTCTCTCCGCTGCACTGCGTCATCCTTTCTTCAGTCCCGTCCGAGATGCTGAACACTTCAGTGGCTCCCGTAACATCAGCCGGTGACCTCTGACCTCTGCCTCTCCTTCAACCCGTGCTTCCAAGTCTGTCCTTTCCACTGGACCGGATCTGACTGTATGGAGGACGTCTCTGTTTCTGAGCCGACGGTTCTGCTGATTCGGTGGAAACGCCCACAGGAGTACAGTGATGGACAGGTTGGTCATCCAGTCACTTATGATTATGTCACGATGAAGAGACTGCTAGTGGTTGGGTGAGTTCTCTGCTCACTGCTGGTTGGTGGAGTTGAGCACAGAGCGACAGCCAGTAGAATTAAACTGACACCTTCACAAGCGCCCTGATTGGTCAGCCTTCGTTTGACGGACAGCTTCAAGGGGGCAGGACGTCTTAATATTGTTTTCAGGTGCCTAGGACTTCAGATATTGCACATGTCGTGCTTCTCGGCAGACAAACACAGTTTTTCAGTATTTATTTTATGAATTTTGTTGTTTTGTATGAGATGAATATCATTGTATAATACAGTACATGTTCTCTATAATAAAATGTGCTTCATATCATTTGTCTGAGTGGAAGTGTGTGTGTTTGTGTGTACTAGGAATCTTTTGTAAGGTTTCTATCCATACAGCAAATAGAGCTGCTGAAATCACCACATCCGTCTGATTTACAGCATGCAGGAGTCACATGTTCTTCTGAGGAACAGCTAGTCACTGGATTTGACAGGTTAGTGCCACCAAATCAATATCCAGACATTATTATTAGCTATTAGTGAACTAGATCTTCACCAGCACAACTCTGATTTGTTTTTGTGAGTCGTGAATGAAATAAACCTATTATTATGGTCAAAGATTGTATAATCTGTATTGTAATATAATCTGTTTCAAGTAAAACTGCCCTTAATGGCATATACAGTAAATAAAACAATATGTTTGGTCTCTTCATGTGTCGGTCAGGTGATCTCTTCTGGTCTTCTGTCTTCAAGTCACCATGAAATCAATCGCGAGGGCGGGGCAACCTGTCACTCACGTGAGATCCTCCAATAGCAAACCACAACCATCCAATCAATTCCCCACAGACAAAATCAAGCCCCGCCCTACATTTGTTCTTGTTTGAGAGGCGTTTCACTCGATATTCGACAAAATAGAGGAGAAAAGACCAGCACAGCTTGTGTGATGTCTGCGATATTGTGTTTGTCTCGTGAGTGATGAACTCGAGGTGTGTGTGACTGTGTGTGTGTGTGATGTTGTGAGGGGTTCTGGTTGTCTCCAGAGGCTGATGAGAAATGACCTCAACGCTGACCCCAAAGCGACACCCTTCTGTATTATACCACGTCTGTGTCTGTCTGTCTGTCTGTCTGGTCCACGTGTGGTCGCTGATCTCCTCTCAATCTGTTAAGCTGCTCAGATGCTCACACACACACTCACACACTCTGTATTTCCTCCTCTCTATATTCAAACACCATCATGTCTCTCTGTTGTCTTTAATTGATTGTGTCCTCACCTGTCAGTTCATCAAGGCTGCTTCAGGGTCACTGATAACGCCTGAATGACCTTCTCCTCCTCACGTCATTATATTATTTCAGACGAGTCTCCGTTACTCTTTTTATATCCCAAAATTCCACAAAGCTGGAGTTTGATTTAATTGCATTGTGGTAATGACATATTTTTACTGTACAATGACTGTATATTTTTCTTTTTTTAAATGAGGAAAAACACAAGTAAACTATTTTTTTTTCACTGTTATTATTATTATTAATTAGTATTAATATTATTGCATTTATAGGTAAAATGAACAATATAAATTTTTACTATTATATTTACAGGTAGAATAAACTATTATTTAATAATATTTTGTTTGTAGGACAAACTAATATTTTTATTTAGGTAGAAGTAACAAAAATCTTTTTTATTTAATATTTTTTTATTACTATAATTATATTTACAGGTAGAACAAACTAATATTATTTATTATTTAATATTGTTTATCAACTGTTTGTTGTTCACCTCTATTAATGACTTCAAAAGTGTTTTTTCTCTTTCTGTCGCTCTCTAAACCTGCTCTATCATTCTCAAGTGTGTGTGTGTGTGTGTGTGTGAGCGTTTGTGTGTGTGTGTGTGTGTGTGTGTGTGTGTGTGAGCGTTTGTGTGTGTGTGTGTGCTGCACGTGCTCCTGCTCCTGTGGAGTGTAATGAGATCACCCTCATTAAAGTCTTTACTGTAGTAATCTGGACCTGCACACACTCGACCCGAGATCTGCACAGAACAACCAGAATGACAGATACGTCCAGAACAGGAATATTCCGAGTGGAATAGATTGTCCCGCTGTTTTGGAAGGAAAAAATGATGTTTTATTGGGCCTGGATGAGCGGAGCGTCACAGATGGCTGTTATTGGATAGACACGAAGACCACCTGACTCTCTTTCTGTGTGTGTGTGTGTGTGTGCAGGTAGACACTTTTTTTATTGAACAATCTAAACATTTTTTACAATCTAAACACAACAATCTGAATTTCTATCATGCGTCTCTGTGGATTGTGATTGGTCAGTGGTGTCATTCTGTGCTCATATATTAGTCCAATGATTCATAACTGTAATTGATCTTGTTCTCAGTGGTTCTTCCTCAGTGTTTCTGCAAAATGGCATAAGAAACTGATCAAAATGAAGTGAGTTTATGCTTAAAACAAGAACAAATATCTGACATTGTGGTCAGAACAATGAATTACCTTTATTTTTCTGGGTTTCACTGGATTGACCAATCACAACACACCACCAGATTTAATGTGTGTGAGTGTAATTGATGTGTTCTAACTGTGTGTCCTTGTCCTTGCAGATTTGAGTCCCTCCATCTGTCCCGTGTGTCATCTGTTAAACCGTCTCATCTGAAACACAGCCACTCTGAACATGATCCATCGGGCCGTACACATTCACACACACAGATAGTGGCGACATAGATCTGATCATCAGCGTCATGGAGTACGTGGTGAAGAAATCTCTGCTGGCCCCCATAAAGACACTCAAGTACTGCGTGACCGGAGAGAAGAAACCGTCCGGCTGGACCAAGAGGGGCTCAAAACGTCACGGGTCGAAGGGCAGGACCTGCGCAGACCCACATCTGCTGCGATCCTATCAGGCCGACCTGGAGAGAGAGAGGTGAGAGGTCACATGATCACCTGATGCTCACGAGTGCATTACAGCCGTCAAAATATCAATGCAAGTGTATTTTAATGTGAAGAAAGAAGCTCAGACACACCTTACAATCAAAACAGAAGTTTGATTTGAAACGATAAAACAATAGATCTAGTGTTGACAATGATAGTGTTATGTCACGTTTGTGAAGCATTCAGAGAAAAGATCCTGAGCGCATCTGATGAAATCATGAGGTTTTAAATGTGAGCAAAATGCTTTTTATTGTCACTGTACGTCCAGATGTGAAGATATCAGCTCAGAAAATCAGCAGATCTTGACGCGTTTACCATGGAGCTGTTAACAGTTACGTTCTCTCTCACTCGATCTTTAGGAAATTACGTGAGGCGATGAACGCTCAGAAGAACGCAGAGAGAGCTGCGATGAGAGTGCATTTCAGGAGGAAATACCAGCTGACCAAGGTCAACACACCTCATATACATGCCAGTATAAGGCTCTTTCACACCAAGAATGAGAACTATAACGATAACTATATTACCATCAACTATACCAACAACTATATTAGCATCAACTATACCGATAACTATATTAGCGTCAACTATACCGATAACTATATTAGCGTCAACTATACGATAACTAGAACAATTACTATATTAGAGTCAACTATACGATAACTATATTAGCGTCAACTATACGATAACTAGAACAATTACTATATTAGCGTCAACTATACCGATAACTATATTAGCGTCAACTATACGATAACTAGAACAATTACTATATTAGCGTCAACTATACGATAACTATATTAGTGTCAACTATACGATAACTAGAACAATTACTATATTAGCGTCAACTATACGATAACTATATTACCATCAACTATACCAACAACTATATTAGCGTCAACTATACGATAACTATATTAGCGTCAACTATACGATAACTATATTAGCGTCAACTATACGATAACTATATTAGTGTCAACTATACGATAACTATATTAGCATCAACTATACGATAACTAAAATGATAACTATATTACCATCAACTATACCAACAACTATATTAGCGTCAACTATAAAGACAACTATAACGATAACTATATTAGCATCAACTATACAATAACTATATTAGCATCAACTATACGATAACTATATTAGCGTCAACTATACGATAACTAGAACAATTACTATATTAGCGTCAACTATACGATAACTATATTAGCGTCAACTATACGATAACTAGAACAATTACTATATTAGCGTCAACTATACCGATAACTATATTAGCGTCAACTATACGATAACTAGAACAATTACTATATTAGCGTCAACTATACGATAACTATATTAGCGTCAACTATACGATAACTAGAACAATTACTATATTAGCGTCAACTATACCGATAACTATATTAGCGTAAACTATACGATAACTATATTAGCGTCAACTATACGATAACTAGAACAATTACTATATTAGCGTCAACTATACCGATAACTATATTAGCGTCAACTATACGATAACTAGAACAATTACTATATTAGCGTCAACTATACGATAACTATATTAGCGTCAACTATACGATAACTAGAACAATTACTATATTAGCGTCAACTATACGATAACTATATTACCATCAACTATACCAACAACTATATTAGCGTCAACTATACCGATAACTATATTAGCATCAACTATACGATAACTATATTAGCATCAACTATACGATAACTATATTAGCGTCAACTATACGATAACTATATTAGCGTCAACTATACGATAACTATATTAGTGTCAACTATACGATAACTATATTAGCGTCAACTATACGATAACTAAAACGATAACTATATTACCATCAACTATACCAACAACTATATTAGCGTCAACTATAAAGACAACTATAACGATAACTATATTAGCATCAACTATACAATAACTATATTAGCATCAACTATACGATAACTATATTAGCATCAACTATACGATAACTATATTAGCATCAACTATACGATAACTATATTAGCATCAACTATACGATAACTATATTAGCATCAACTATACGATAACTATATTAGCGTCAACTATAACGACAACTATAACGATAACTATATTAGCGTCAACTATAACGACAACTATAACGATAACTGTATTAGCGTCAACTATAACGACAACTATAACGATAACTATATTAGCGTCAGCTATAATGACAACTATACGATAACTATATTAGCGTCAACTATACGATAACTATATTAGCGTCAACTATACGATAACTATATTAGCGTCAACTATACGATAACTATATTAGCATATTAGTGTCAACTATACGATAACTATATTAGCATCAACTATAACAACTATAACGATAACTATATTAGTGTCAACTATAACGACAACTATACCGATAACTATATTAGCATTAAATATACGATAACTAAAACAAAAACTATATTAGCGTCAACTATACGATAGCTATATTAGTGTCAACTATAACGACAACTATATTAGTGTCAACTATAACGATAACTATATTAGCGTCAACTATAAAGACAACTATAACAATAACTATATTAGCATTGACTATAACGACAACTATACCGATAACTATATTAGCGTCAACTATACGATAACTATATTAGCGTCAACTATACAATAACTATATTAGCGTCAACTATAACGACAACTATACCGATAACTAAAACAATAACTATATTAGCGTCAACTATACGATAACTATATTAGCATCAACTATACGATAGCTATATTAGCATTAAATATACCGATAACTAAAACAATAACTATATTAGCGTCAACTATACGATAACTATATTAGTGTCAACTATACGATAGCTATATTAGCGTCAACTATAACGACAACTATACCAATAACTAAAACAATAACTATATTAGCGTTAACTATACGATAACTATATTAGTGTCAACTATAACGATAACTATATTAGCGTCAACTATAACGACAACTATATTAGCATTGACTATACCGATAACTAAAACAATAACTATATTAGCGTCAACTATACGATAACTATATTAGCATCAACTATACAATAACTATATTAGTGTCAACTATAACGATAACTATATTAGTGTCAACTATAACGATAACTATATTAGCGTCAACTATAAAGACAACTATAACGATAACTATATTAGCATTGACTATAACGACAACTATACCGATAACTATATTAGCGTCAACTATACGATAACTCTATTAGCGTCAACTCTACAATAACTATATTAGCGTCAACTATACGATAACTATATTAGCATCAACTATACGATAGCTATATTAGCATTAAATATACCGATAACTAAAACAATAACTATATTAGCGTCAACTATACGATGGCTATATTAGCGTCAACTATAACAACAACTATAACAATAACTATATTAGTGTCAACTATAACGACAACTATAACGATAACTATATTAGCGTCAACTATAACGACAACTATATTAGCATTGACTATACGAAAACTATATTAGCATTAACTATATAACTATATTAGCATTAAATATACCGATAACTAAAACAATAATTATATTAGTGTCAACTATACCAATAACTATATTAACGTCAACTATACCGATAACTATATTAACGTCAACTATACCGATAACTATATTAGCGTCAACTATACTGATAACTATAAATATATTTGCATTAACTATAATGATAATAATAACTATAAAAATAACTATATTAGTGTCAACTATAACAACAGTTATAATAATAGCAATAACTACTGTATATTAGTGTCAACGATAACAATAACTATAATGTTAATATCTACTATAACGATAACAATTTTAGCATTTGTACCAGTGGATGATAACGTTCTGTTTATTATAAGCGTTTGATGCAGTTTTGATAATAGTGATAACTATATTTGTCAACTACAACAATAACTATAATGAAAAGAACGATAACTCTTTTAGCGTCAACTAAACTATAATAATAGCAATAACTATATTAGTGTCAACGATATCAATAACTATAATGTTGATAACAATATTGGCATTTATACCAGTGGACGATTACGTTCTGTTTATTATAAGTGTTTGATGCAGTTTTGATAATAGCGATAACTACATTTGTGCCAACTCTAACGATAACTAATGATAATAATGATAACTATATTAGTGATAACAATAACTATAATGTTAATAATGGTAGCTATAACAATGGCTATATTGGTGTTCACATCAGAGGATGATATCATTCTGTTTATTATAAGTATGATGCAATTTTGTCGTCTACCGCTTTAAATCCTCAATCATTTTTAAATGAGTTTAGATGATGATGATGTAGGGATTAGTCAAGAAACCAAGAAATCAATATTTTCAACCCAGCTCTGCTATGTTCGTTTATCAGTGTCCTCCCGCTCATTTGTCTGTTCTCTTCTATACGGCCCAGAATGCCAAGGACGCGGACCACCTGCGAGCCGTGGGGAGGAAAGTGTCTCTCCCCCGAGAACTGGCCAAGATGGTTCGTCCCGACGGCGCTGATAAAGACGACAGCTTCAGTCTGCTCAGAGCCTTCCAAGGCCTCAGTTTCAGCCCGGCGATCTTCACAGGCAGCAAACCAACCAAAACTCCCACGGCAGCCGACGCGGAGCCCTGCAGAGTCATGTGACCTCTCAGAAACACGGACCCAACGCGCACACGCACACGCCTGAGGTGTGATGATGATTTCAGATGCAATAAACCGTTTAAGAGCTTCGTGTTTCTCATAACACTGTTGTTTTTGTTGTTTGTTTTATGAATGTCACAGTCGCACAACACTTCAGCAGGAGCTTTGACATATTCCTGCATTTCAGACCTCATATTTTCAACAGACATCAGGAAACTTATTTCTTTTGATTTGATTTTATGTTTTGTGGGTTTTATTTATGATTGTTATAAATGAATTTTGAAGATTCACACGTTTGTCTAGTTCTCTAAACGAGATCATATAGTCTTGTATAGTTTTATTTAAAGCTGATTATGTTGACTGTAGACTGACTAAAAGAACTTAAATTATGAATCATTTTACTTTTGAAGGCATTATATATGTCATATTTGTTTTAACTCTTCTGAAGACAGCTATGCAAACACTTTTTTTTCTTCTATTCATTGTTTATTTATTTTTAATCTAATGTACTTATTTATTTTACTCATTTATTTATTTACATTTTTACAGATTTTCTCCAGCCCTCAGTTTTCTGCATTATATTCTACAGCTGATCAGTTTAGAGCTGAACCATAATCACTTCAACCAGATCAGATTTGCTGTTCATATATGAATCACTGTGTGTGATCAGATGTGCACATGTGAAGCTGGACGTGTGTGTGATTGTTGGATATTGATCATGTCTAATCAGTGAGAATGAATTTGATTGAAAGTGCCATGATATTTTTATCTTTATTCCCCTAGTGTGAAAAATAAAGTATGGAAGCCCATTTCTTTGGTTAATCGTATTTATGATATAAAAAGTCAAAATTATAACACTAAATATTAATTATAAGATGAAAAGTCAAAATTATGACACTAAATCGTAATTATATAAAAAGTCAAAATTATGACACTAAATCTTAATTATACTATAAAAAGTTAAAATTATGACACTAAATCTTAATTATAAGATGAAAAGTCAAAATTATGACACTAAATCGTACTTATGATATAAAAAGTCAAAATTATGACATACTAAATCATAATTATACTACAAAAAGTCAAAATTATGGCACTAAATCTTAATTATGAGATGAAAAGTCAATTATGACATACTAAATCCTAATTATGATGTAAAAAGTCAAAATTATGACATTAAATTGTAATTATGATATAAAAAGTCAAAATTATTCTAAATCAATTATAGAAAAAGTCAAAATTATGACACTAAATCTTATAAGATGAAAAGTCAAAATTATGACATACTAAATTGTAATTATGATATAAAATGTTAAAATTATGGCTCTAAATCATAATTATGAGATGAAAAGTCAAAATTATGACACTAAATCATAATTATGATATAGTCAAAATTATGACGCAATCCTAATTGAGATAAAAAGTCAAAATTATGACATACTAAATCATAATTATGAAATAGTAAAAAAAATGACACTAAATTGTAATTATGATATAAAAAAATGATGACATACTAAATCATTATACTATAAAAAGTCAAAATTAAGACACTAAATCTTAATTATAAGATGAAAAGTCAAAATTATGACACTAAATCGTAATTATGATATAAAAAGTCAAAATTATGACATACTAAATTTTAATTATAAGATGAAAAGTCAAAATTATTACACTAAATCGTAATTATGATATAAAAAGTTACAATTATGGCTCTAAATCATAATTATGAGATGAAAAGTCAAAATTATGACATACTAAATCCTAATTATGATATAGTCAAAATTATGACTTAAAAATTCGAAACTGACTTAAAAAGTCATAATTATATTCAAAAGTTGAAATGAAGACTATGTCATAATTAGACTTCAAGTCATAATTTCAACTTTTTAATCTTATAATTATCACTCAGTGGCTCGGTATCACAGACAGGGTTTAGATTAAGCCAGGATTAGGTCTTAGATTAATTTGGACATTTAAGCAGCTTTTACAAACGTATCCTAGAAAAAAACATTAGCGGTGTGAATCTTGAGACAAAACAATGACAGACATAATTTAAGATATATCAGTGCAAGTTTCTTTCAGTTAGAACAGCTCAAACATGCAGTTTAGTCTCAGACTAGCTTAAGCTTCGTCTGTGAAACCGGTGGAGTGTTTCATAATTACTATGTCATAATTATGATTTGTTTTTTGTTGTGTGGCACAAATGGCCTCCAAACCGAAGTGTTCGAGTGGCTCGTATGCGCTTCACATCTTCTGCAGATGAGTGAACATTCAAAAAATGCAGACGGCATCCTGGAGATGAATGTGTGCTCTCTGTGATTGTTCTCACTATTAAAGTCAGCCGGTGACCTGACCTGTCTCTCCAGCTGATGTGTTGTTTTTCTCTTGAACTTTGACCTGATGTGACAGTAACTCATGGGTCTTGTGAAGGACAGAGCGGGAGAGAGAGACAGGAAACACTGATGTGTGTTAAAGGGACGCGGAGCGCCGCGGGATCCAGCCAGAGAGCGGCAGCATGCTGGCCTCATCCGTGCGTCCGCGGGCGTCTTCCACAGCCGGCCGTTCTCTGTGTGTCCGTCCGGCCAGATGGAGAGAGGATGCGGAGCGACCGGTGCGGAGGAGAGCAGTGCGGGGCTTCCAGGAGATTCCTCACACCGGCAGCAGCGGCTGGATCAACCTGCTGCGCTTCTGGAAGGAGGGAAGATTCAGCCTCCTTCACAAGCACATGGAGAACACCTTCAGACAGCTGGGACCCATTTACAGGTACAGCATCCATGGAGAAACATGAACTAAAGCTGATGCTCGTGATCTCCAAACATTCTTATTATGAACAAATCAGTCCCAAACATCTTTATGAAGGTTAAATCTTTCAAATATCCAGTCAAGGACAGCAAATACAAAGATCAGCTGCACTGTGGGACTTCATGAGCAAAATGGCATCAGATATTCTGAACAATGATTGAAGAAATCTTCTTTACTCGATTATGGCAATAAATCATAATCATGATTATTTCTGTCAATATTGAGATCACATGTTTTTAACATGATTACTCACTGGCTTTGGAAACATCTGCATTTGATTCATTGATTTTCCTTGAATTTTTAAAATAATTAAGCTGTTATCAAAGTAAATTAATGATAAATGGCTTTGAAACAGAACAGCGTGTGTAATTGAAGTGACTGAAAAGAATCTATTGCATTAACAGTGACTGCATTTTAATGCATTTTATTTTCAGGGCATGAATTTTAATACATTAAACTGCAAAAAATGATGTTCTTCCTCAGTGTTTCTGTCTTGTTTTCCAGCACAAATATCTAAACATTCTTAAATCAAGATACATTTACTGGAGAAGAGAAATGACTGAAGATATTGAGTTTTGTTTTCTGAAAAACGTATCAAAATTCAGCATGTTTGGAGTCAGAAAAATCATCTTGTTTTCTCTTTAAATTAATTTTTTTCTTACCCCATTGGCAAATATTTGTTTGTGTTTTAAGCAAAAAACATTTGGATCAATTTCTCAGAAAACCAGACTTAACTTCTGTTTTGTAATTTTGCATTTCAAGTAAATGTATCCTGATTTAAGAATGTTCAGATATTTGTACTGGAAAACAAGACAAATACTTATTAAGGAAATATTTTTTGTCGTGTTTATTGAATTTTTGGGGTTCTGAAATTTAATATTTGGTTTTATATTTTAACTACACATATTACAGTTTCAACACAATTTCATTATTAAAATTCAATTATACGATTATCTTGTTTTCATAATTGTTCGAAGCCAGAATTTCATTTGGCTTCATCTGTGAATCCATCTGTGGATCGAAGTGTGCAGCTGATGACTCTCTCTCTCTCTCTCTCTCTCTCTCTCTCTCTCTCAGAGAGAATCTGGGCTCTCAGAGCACCGTGAACATCATGCTGCCGACGGACACCAGCGAGCTCTTCCGCTCCGAGGGCCTCCACCCGCGCCGCATGACCCTACAGCCCTGGGCGACGCACCGAGAGACTCGCAAACACAGCAAGGGCGTCTTTCTCAAGTCAGTGTGTGTGTGTGTGTGTGTGGATGTGATTAGAACTACAAACATGAATAAAAAGTGTTAAAAACTACAAACATGGCTGAAGTAAGTGTGTGTGCAGGAACGGGACGGAGTGGCGCGCCGACAGGCTGCTGTTGAACAAGGAGGTGATGATGGCTTCGGCCGTGCGACGCTTCCTTCCTCTGCTGGACGACGTGGCACAGGATTTCTGCCGTTCACTGCGACAGCGGGTGGAGACGGAGGGGGTGGGGGAGATGGGTCAGCGAAGCATGACCCTTGACCCCAGTCCTGACCTCTTCCGCTTTGCCCTGGAAGGTCAGCATTCCTATTGAGTTTAAATGCAAATCTTGTATAAATTGTTGTAATGTACATTATCTTCATATATGATCAAAGATCAAAGGTTATGCAATCACATGCCTAAACCCCGCCTTCCAAAGTCATGACAGGCCACTGATTTCCTGATTCATACATCCTGAATTCCCGAATGTTTATTTCACAGATTATAAGCCTTTATTTTGTGCACTTAAAAGTTAGTATACAAGATTAATATTCATTGGACAAGTACAACCAATCATGTATTACTTATGTTAAAGTCACAATGACTTTTGTGTTATCTTAAAGTCAAGTCTTCTCTTCCATAATGTGACGCACATCTGAGTATAACGGATTGTTCGAAACTGTTTGAGACTTTGTTTTGTTAGCAGTTCTTGTGATGTTTCCTCCTTAAAGTCGTCATGAAAGGGAAGTTTCGCTCGTCTCTCTATTGTGTCGTATATCCGAGTGAAACGCTTTTCAAACAAGAACAAATGTAGGGCGGGGCTTGATTTTGTCTGTGGGGAATTGATTGGATGGTTGTGGTTTGCTATTGGTAGATCTGATGTGAGTGACAGGTCGCCCCGCCCTCATCATCAGAGAAGAGATGTGGCTGCAGGAGGGAGGGGAAGATATTTTGGTTGGGACGCTGGTTGTTGATTGGATGTTGAGATGTTGCTCTGAAAAGTGGAGGCGGATCTGAATGCGAGCTTGCAGTGACTGTAAGAAAGGGGCGGAGTTTAAGCAGACTAAATGATTGATCAGTCATAGAGAGAAGTCCGGTTATGAAATGACCAGGTAAAAAAACTGAATTGTTCACAGTAAGATCATAGAATAGATTTGATTTGTCACGTCTCTGTCTGCAGCGAGCTGCCACGTTCTGTACGGAGAGCGCATCGGTCTGTTCTCGTCCTCTCCGTCTGAAGAGTCGGAGCGCTTCATCTGGGCCGTTGAGCGCATGCTGGCCACGACGCCGCCGCTGCTGTACCTGCCACCCCGCCTGCTGCTGCACCTGCGCGCCCCCCTGTGGACACAACACGCCACTGCGTGGGACCACATCTTCAGTCACGGTGCGTCCGTCGCTCACACAACATGTGATTTGTTGTTGTGTGTGTGTGTGTGTGTGTTTATAGGTGTGTGTGTGTGTGTGTTTGCAGCGGAGGCGCGCATCCAGCGGGGGTATCAGCGTCTGCAGGCGGGGGCATCTGGAGGCTCTGACAGGCGTTTCCAGGGCGTGCTGGGGCAGCTGATGGAGGCGGGGCAGTTATCGTTAGAGCTGATCAAAGCCAACATCACCGAACTGATGGCCGGCGGAGTCGATACGGTACAAACTCACATGCACCGACCAACATACAACAACTTAAAGAAAACAAAATGGAAATTCTGTCATCATTTACTCACCCTCATGTCATTCCAAACCCATAAGACATCTTCAGAACACAAATGAAGATATTTTTAATGAAATCTGAGAGATTTTGTTCCTCCGTTGAAAGTTTGTTCACCCATTTATATTTAATAATTTAGCAGACACTTTTTCCAAAGCGACATAGAAATGAGGAGAATAATAGAAGCAATCAAACCAGCAATAGGGCAACAATATGTAAGTGCTGTGACGAGTCCCAATTGGTCTAGCACAGTACACATAACAAGGTGTTTTTTTAGTGTTAATGGGTCAAGTATTGATGAAAAAGATGCGTCTTCAGGCGTTTCTTGAAAATGGCTAAAGACTCGGCAGCATCGGGTTGAGTTAGGCAGGTCATTCCACCAGCAGGGAACAGTCCAGGTAAAGGTCCATGAAAGTGATTTTGTGCCTCTTTGGGATGGCACCACAAGGCGCTGTTCAGAACGCAAGCTTCTGGAGGACACAGGTCTGAAGTAATAAGTTTAGGTATAGGGGTGCAGAGCCAGTGGTTGTTCTGTAGGCAAACATTAGAGCCTTGAATTTGATGCAAGCGGCTATTGGCAACCAGTGCAAGTTTATGAAAAGAGGAGTGACATGCGCTGTTGTAGAGGCTTGACAGTGTATGCTGGAAGGCCTGCCAAGAGAGCATTACAATAGTCCAGTCTGGATAGAACAAGAGTATGGACAAGGAGTTGTGTGGGATGCTCAGATAGGAAGGGCCTGATCTTCCTAATGTTGTATAAGGCAAATCTGCAGGACCGGGCAGTTCTGGCAATGTGGTCTGTGAAGTTCAACTGATCATCGATCGCACCTCCAAGGTTCCTGGATGGAGTTATAGATGATGTACATAGCTGTATGGAGAAGTTGTGATGAAGTGTTGGGTTGGCCATGACCTGCGTCTTCGCAAGGTTGAGTTGAAGGTGGTGGTCCTTCATCCAGCAAGAAATGTCTGTCAGGCAGGCTGCGACACGAGCAGCTACCGTCAGATCATCTGGCTGGAATGAGGGGTAGAGTTGTGTGTCATCAGCATAGCAGTGATAGGAAAAACCATGTTCCTGAATGACAGATTCTAGTGATGACATGTAGATGGAGAAGAGAAGTGGTCCAAGCACCGAGCCCTGAGGCACTCCAGTAGCTAGATGTTGTGACTTAGACACCTCACACCTCCAAGACACCCTGAAGAACCTACCTGAGAGGTAATAGTTGAACCACTTGACAGGAGGATCTGGTGGTTAACCGTGTCAGAAGCAGCAGACAGATCCAGCAAGATGAGCACTGATGATTTGGAAGCTGCTCTTGCCAGTCTCAGAGCTTCAATACCCGAGAGCAGTCTCAGTTGAGTGGCCGCTTTTGAAACTAGACTGTTGTTGTCCAGGAGGTTGTTCTGTGTAAGAAAAGGGCAAAAGTTTTTTAAACAAGATGTTAGAGTGGAGAAAGGGGCATCAGTAGCACTAATAGTATCTAGTGATGAAAACTCAGATGCTTCAAAGTTTGTCGAACATGAAGCATGAGCATGAAAATGCTCTGCAAAGTTCCAGTTATTCTCTGTTTATCAGTAGGGGCTTTCACACTGGAGGAACCTTTTCATAGTTCCTAGAACTATTGGCTGAAGTACCAGGATTTAGCCATGTTTGCACTGCAGGAACTAGGAACGATTTTAGTTCTAGGAACTCCTTTTGGGGGAACTAAATTAGCTCCTACTTCAGAGTAGGGTCTAAACCAGCACTATAGGAACTATCAGTGACGTAAGTCTACATTGATTAGTCGAATGCATGTCAAACACCGGCACCCGGCATTTTTAAAAAGCTGTGTAAACATATTTACTTCACAAACACGGAAAACAGTGATAACGGCATTTACCTGTTGTCTGCAGGGTTGTGTTCTTTTCTCTGTCTTGATGATATGTAATACTGAAAGTTGTCATAGTAGATTTCGTCTCTTAGCCCCACCTTTTGCTCTTTCACTCTTTCAGTCGTGAAAATTATGTGTATACATTCCATCTCCATTATCACGAGACCAACGACACACAACAAGCACAGCTCTGATCACGGCGTCCTCCATCCACCGGTTTTTAGCGTTTGTAAATGCCGCGCTTAAAGACGCCACTTCAGAGTTCCTATTCCCGGTGCAAATGCAACCAGGAACATGGCCCAGGGGAGAAATTAGTTTCTATCCTAGTGGCTAGTTCCTAGAACTATTCGGTGCAAAAGCCCCTAGTGTTACTGTTTCTGAACTCCCTGAAACGCCTCCATCTTGAGTTTTCTTCACAATATTCCTTATTTAAATAATTAATATGCAGAATAAAGGGGCGGGGCCTGGTTGAGTTAGTTAGTAGTGTGTTGAAACTGGCGGTTATGGTAAGGGGCGGGACATTTCCCAAACACCAATCACAACACACTGCTGCAGCCGACCAATCAGAGCACATTTTGCTTTTCAGAAGGAGGGGCTTCATAGAGACAGGAACTAAACAGAGCGTTACTGACAGACTGGGAAGAGAGGAGCTGCAACAATGGAGAAATAATGTGTTTTATGAACATTCAATCATTCAGACCGCCATCCCGCTGCAGTTTGCTCTCTTTGAGTTGGCGCGCAACCCTGATGTGCAGGAGCGTGTGCGAGCGCAGGTGCTGTCGTCATGCCAACAGGCATCAGGAAACCTCCAGAAGGCCCTGCAGGGGGCGCCACTGCTGAAAGGAACCGTGAAGGAAACACTGAGGTGAGAGAGAGAGAGAAAGTGGTTATAATAAAAGTCAAGTCAGCTTTATACAATACAGACAATTTCAAAGCAGCTTCACAGTAATAAACAGGAAAATAACAGAATGCCCTGTTGCCCATGTTGGTTCCAAAAAGGACAAAAGAGCCCCATAAAAGCATCAGTAAAGAGTCATAATAGTAACATTTAGTTGTTTACATTAAGTTTTCTCTCTTCATCTCTGTTTCTAGAGGAAGACATTCTTGTATCACAATGATTTCAGACACTGAGAAAGTTTGTGTGTTTCAGGCTGTATCCGGTGGGAATCACCGTCCAGAGGTATCCGGTTCGAGACATCGTCCTCCAGAACTACCACGTGCCGGCAGGGGTGAGACAAACACACAGACACACGTCTGACTGTAAACACGTCTGCATTTACAAACAAAAGAAATGACTGGAACAACATGACAGTAAAATACATGTGAATCTCAAAATCCATCATGTGAACCGTTGGTTTCAGACGCTGGTGCAGGTGTGTCTGTATCCTCTGGGCCGGAGTCACGAGGTGTTCGAGAGTCCGGAGCGCTTCGAGCCGAGCCGCTGGGCCGGAGCTGAGATGCGAGCGGACGGCCTGGACGCGGGTTCTGGAGGAGGTTTCCGCTCGCTGGCGTTCGGCTTCGGCTCCAGACAGTGTGTGGGCCGCAGGATCGCAGAGAACGAGATGCAGCTGCTGATAATGCACGTGAGTTAACGAACAACACGTGATCCTGACCATGACCTGGGGAAATCACAGAGAAATGACGATTGAGTCACAGCAAATTTTGATTCTGGCCACTTAGACAGAAGGAGATTGACAACCATCTACATGCTGTTCAGATTAGATTCAACCTTATTGTTGTTGTGATGAGCTATTGAAATAGACACATCTCTCCAGAAGTGTTAAAGAGTATATTTAAAGGATTAGTTCAGTTCAGAATTCAAATTTCCTGATAATTTACTCACCCCCATGTCATCCAAGATGTTCATGTTTTTCTTTCTTCAAACATTCCAGGATTTTTCTCCATAAACTGGACTTCACTGGGGTTCAACGGGTTGAAGGTCCAAATGTCAGTTTCAGTGCAGCTTCAAAGAGCTCTACATGATCCCAGACGAGGAATAAGAGTCTTATCTAGAGAAACCCTCAGACATTTTCTAAAAAAAATACTTTTTAACCACAAGGCGGAAGTACCGCGGTAGAGCGAAAAACTCCATCTCATTTTCTTCACGACGTGATTACGTAATGCGTGGAGCATCACAGAGCAGTGCAAGACGAGCATTTGTGGTTAAAAAGTATATAATGTTTTTTTTTTTTTAGTCCGATGGTTTCTCTAGATAAGACTCTTATTCCTCGTCTGGGATCATGTAGAGCTCTTTGAAGCTGCACTGAAACTGACATTTGGACCTTCAACCCATTGAACCCCAGTGAAGTCCACTATATGGAGAAAAATCCTGGAATGTTTTTCTCAAAAACCTTCATTTCTTTTCCACTGAAGAAAGAAAGTTATGAACATCTTGGATGACAAAATACTACTTCAGTCTTTCTACTTAAGAATTTCATTTTTAATTCAGTGTGTTACTTGCCATTTCTATGTAATTATTGGTAAAATTTATTAGCAGTTTCTGAGTGGAAATTGTTTCAAAGTAAATCCCACACCATTTTTGTTTCAGGTTCAGTAACATGTTGTGCTTGAGTATATCATGTTAACTGATGATGATGATGATGATGATGATATATGTTTCTGTGTGTGTTTGTAGATTCTGAGGAACTTCAGACTGACAGTTTCATCCAGAGAAGAGCTGAACACTAAATACACACTCATACTGCAGCCCGAGTCTCCGCCCAGAATCACCTTCACCACACTCTCACATTAACAACCAATCAATCCATCAATCAATCAATCACTGCAGTCTGAGATCGACCGACACCATCAGCAGCACCTTCATCTGCGAGCATGAATAAGTAAAAAACACTCAAATTTAACTTCAAATGTACTTCAGGATATTAAATTATGTATGTTTAAAATATGCTTTCAGTGCATTATTACAGTGATCATTTTGAGCATACTGTTTAAAAGATAAAATATATTTGTTACAAAGTTCAAATAAGTACACAGAAATTTAACTGTAAGTATTTTTCTGAAATATGTTTTTAGAAATTATACTTAAAGTGTGTTACAAATTTTATCGTGAAAATGGGTGAAAGCATATAATTTTTATATATTTAAAGATGGTACAATTCTTTGTTAGTAAAAATGCAATGCACTATTAAAAAAGGAAATATATTTGAAATGCAGTATCCCTCTGAATCAACGCCTTGATCTAGAGGAGATGAACATTTAATACGAGTGTTTGTTCTGGATCATTTGGAGAATCAATACATGATGTCAAGATTCTTCTGCTGTTAAAGTGCTGTGATTCTGACTAAATAAACATGTTTTGAAGAGCGATCGTGTGTGTGTGTGTGTGTGTGAGTCCATCCCTCCGTGTTCAGATGAATCAAACTTTGACCTTGACTCGTGAGTCATATTCGTCAGTCTGAGTCCTTTAGGTGGCGCTGCAGACGATCGGCGTATCTTCAGACGTCTTGAGCTCCAGCTGGAGACTCCTTCAACACCGAGACACCGAGCTCAGGTAGGAGATGTCCGTCCGTCTTATTCTGATCTTCGTGTGTGTTTATGTTGATCTCAGACTCTGAAACCTTGGAAAAACTTCTTACATAATTGTTTCTTTCCTGGCCAAAGTTCATCTTTTGTTTCAGTGTCCATGAGTCATAAGAATAGATCTGATGCTCGTCCAGATCTCAGTCTGATATAATTAAGTCATTTTTAGCTGATCATTTTGTCAGGAACAGCAGAAGTAAAACCACATTATTGTCTGTTTTTGCACAAGTTTGTTTTTGTTCCAGTGAATCCGAGCAGCTCCAGTGTTTCTGTTTCTGAACAAAGGTTTATTTGTCCTCTAGCTACTGATTTACTACCTGCGATAGTCACTGCAAACACTGTGACTTTATTACTGTCACTCTGTACTGATACACCACTGATAAGAGCAAACAACATTCTGAGATGATCTCTCTGAAACTTGTGTGACTTTATCCTGAGGAACACAGAAGCAGATGTTTAGCTGGATGTTCATGCTGTTTGACAGCTCTAAAATAGCCTTTTGTTGCTGGTGTGAGAGTGGTTCAGTGGCTGCTCAGAGGTCAAAGGTCATAATCAACTCACTATAGTGATTCAAGCTTTGGCCGTAAATATGAACATATGACGATGTTCACACAAGTCTGTTTTCTTTAAAACACTTTTATCATTAATGTCACAGCTGTGAACTGTGATTTACTACTAACTACTGCTAGTCAGAAGCAGGTGGTTTTGGAGGGATGTTTTCATTCAAAAGAGCGTTTGATTGGATAAAAGAACAAGAAAAATAGCATGTTTTAACTAGTAAGCATAAAAACACTGTGAAAAATGATGTTCTTACTCAGATATTTCCCAGTACAAATATATAAACATTCTTAAATCGAAATACATTTGCATAAGACATTAAGTAATTTTCTGAAAAGAGTATCAAAATTGAGTTTGTGCTTAATACGAGAACAAATATCTGCTAATGGAGTCAGAAAAATAATCTTGTTTTCCCTTTGAATTAAATTTATTAGCAGATATTTGTGTCTGAATTTATTAATATAAAAATAAAATTGATCACACTAATTCATTTGAATTTTAATTACATTTATTCACTTTAAAAAATGATCAAATTTTTCAAAAAAAATTTTTTGCAGTGAATAAATGTAATTAAAGTTAAAATAAATTTATTTTATATTAGCTAATTTTGTTTTTATATAAAATAATTCAGACAAAAATTTGAAAAAGTATAATAACTAAAGGATCAGTGTCACATGATGCTTCAGAAATCATTCTAATATGATGATTTGCTGCTCAAGAAACATTTCTGATTATTATCAGTGTTGAAAACTTCAGATTTCTGTGGGTAAAAAAGATTTTAAATAAAAGTTCATTATTATCAACATTCATGATCCTCAAGAATCCTGAAAATAAAAATGTATCACAGTGTTGCAAATGTCATAAATTATGAAACAAACTCAGTTTCATCAGTAAAGCAGACGACAGAGTCATTATTCAGAGTCTCATCTAATCTCGTTTATATCTGAATCCCTCAGATTTTGTTAATATTGTGAGAGACAAACTGAAGCACAGATGCTTGGCTCAGCAGATTGTCTCTGTTTTTAGTGTTAAATGAGGTTCATTCATCTTTCGGCCTGGATATCTTTAGTAAGGACAAAGTCTGGATGGTCATTTTTAGAATCGGGATTGAAGTGTAAACACACACCGACCTGAACACGACTGAATAAAGCGCGCGCGAGAGAGAGGCGGTCAGTGTGTGCGGTGGTCAGCGGCGGTCAGGATGGGTGGTGAGTAACTTCTGCTGATCTGAAGCTAGACATGATGAAGATTCTCTCTGACTGTCACAGAGATCTCATCTAAACTATACAAGTGTTTCATGGAAGAAACGTGATGATGATGCAGGCAAATCTATGTTACCAGACAATGCATGTCATTTTGATTCTTAAATTGTTTAAATATTACTGCAGGGCGGAAACAGACATTATATTAATTAGTGCTGTCAAATTGATTAATCGTGATTAATCTCATCTAACATAAAAGTTTGTAAATGTATAATATATATGCATGTGTGTGTGTGTGTGTGTGTCTATCAGCTCAGCTGTAGGTAATCACAGTGCTGATATACAGTCATATCGCACAGCTATGAGTGTGATATTGCGTTTATACAACAGTTCGAAGGCACGAGTGTGTAAATAAATGAGAAACAACAACAGAGTCTCTTTAAAAAACCTGTTAATATTTTATCCATAATATAAATCCGTTTGAATGTCCGCTGAGGAAAGTGATATCTTTGTATTTGTCCTAAGGGAATTTTCCACTACATTACAGCGCTAAAACAACATCATTTGCTAAAGTTCCTTTCAATTTAAAAGTCTCTTGCGACTGACAAATGGCGTATTAATGTAACTTTCACTCAATCCATATCACGAACTAATGGACCCTTTCTCAATTACCAAATACAACATATTTATATAAAATAATATTTATTGAACAACAATATTTTAATGAACAACAATAGCCATTATAAATGACAGTAGGAAATAATCAGAATTGTACAATTCAGTCAAACGTACAGGTTGTCAAGTGTGCCGTGGATATAATTATCAAATGCCAAAAAAAAAAAAAAAAAATAGAATTAAAATAAATGCTACACAGTTAAGAATATATATGTTACGCCTGTATGTGGGTTTTACAAATATTTAACGAATGAAAAGGATTTTAAAGAGCTTGTGACAAAACCTCGTAACTCCATTGGATCCTCAAACTGTCAGTCAAACCTCATAAATCCGCCCACCTCTATCATGAATGAAATGATAGATCTCTGCTTGTTTGCAATGCAAAGGTAAATAAAGATTTGATGTTTGAAAAAAAAAAAAAAAAAAAAAAAAGTACAGCGTTTTCTTTGCTCAAGAAACACTATGTCTATCAAGGCTAATGTTTTATGTATTTGAAGAGCGGAGAAGAGTCTTCGTCTGATATTTCCCTGTCTAGTTGGAGCCAGTATGATATGCTATAGAGGATGTAAGTTAAATATAGCCTTGATATTATCAAATTTAACACAGCACAATTCGACTTGCTCAGGAACAAGTAATAGATTAATAAGACCAAAGATTGCCCGTTTTATGTACCCAAAATGAAGTATATCTCATGACACAGCGTATATCTCATGACACAGCGGCAAATCCCCAAAGCACTGGCCGAGATGAAGCTGTTCTCGGTGGGTAATCGAGCACTAAACGGCCGCTGACGGCGGAGCTCACATCTCCACAAACGTCTAAACAAATTGTAAAATTGGCGCTACGATTAAATATGAGTCACATATTTCAGGTCTAAACAACTACATTCTCACCTAAAAAACTCTTAAAACTACAGTTCGTGGTACAACAAGTGTAGTATTCGCAAAAATGAAGGTAAGAGTGCTGTTATTACTAAAATTATTGCACGGCTCTGAGCCAATCAGATTCGAGAACCAGAGAGAACTGTTGTATAAATATACACTCACACACACACACACACACACATACTCTCTCTCTCTCTGTCTGTCTCTGTTTTGTGACCTTGCTGATGTTCTTTAGTCTTTCTCTCCATCAGATGTCAGAAGTGTTTCTCACTTTAGTGTTTTGTCACTGTCAAAATTCTTTCTCTCTTCTGTCTGTTCTGTTGTTTTCTTTTTCATTTGTTCATCCTTGACAAACACTCTCACGAACATCTACATCCAGTGAAGTCATGAAGAGAAATCACATCCAGATAAATCAGTAGATTGTGAATATTTAGTAATATTGATCTGACTGCACTGACACTATCAGATGAGAACTTGAACTGAATTGATCTGAATAATGACTCTATTATCCTTTTAGAGCTGCTTTACTCCTGAATCTGAATTTGTCTCATATTTGATGAAGTTTGCATCGATTCTGTTATTTTCCTGTTTATCACTGTGAAGTTGCTTTGAAATGATCAGTACTGTATAAAGTGCTGTAGAAATAAAGCTGACTTGACTTGAATGATTTTATTCTGAGAGACAAGATGGAGGAAATCACTGAGACAACCATCAATTAATATTAGTATTCCAGAGAGATTTTAAATTCAATTCAATTCAATTGAAAGCATTTGTCTTTCTTTTAATTGTTTAATTAATTGGCAAGTAATTTGCCACTTTTGCGGTTCTATTTAGGGCCAAATTTTGTGGCCTGATGATTTTGTGGCATAAAATGCCCTGTGAACTCAGCTAGACTAAAGCCCCCTGATGCTGAAATCTCGATGTGTAGCTAGTGCTGCTCCAGGACTTCTCCTCCTCTCGACCTGGCCTTCTTCTGGAACACCATGACTCTGGTTTTATCCAGGTTTACTGTCAGTGTTCATTCCTCACAGTATTGTTCCAGTGATAGACAGCAGAACCTCTGAACAGTCTCTCTGTCTGTCTCTCAGCCCGTATCAGGCGTTACTCTGACGTCATGGCTCTGCCGGACTCATTCATTCAGAAGCAGCAGCTGGACGCCTCGATGGCTGACACGTTCCTGGAGCATCTGTGTCTGCTGGACATCGACCAGGAGCCAATCACAGCGCGCAACACCAGCATCATCTGCACCATCGGTCAGTCACTGCAGCGACTGTAATCAGCATCATATGCAGTACATTTAATGTCATTTAGATTATAAATGTATTCATATATTTTAATATTTTCAATCAACATATTGTATTTTATATAATAAAATAATATTTTATATTTAACAACAATAATGTAGCTCACAGTGCTTTTCAAGTGAAAGTCTGTCATGTGACTGTTTCAGGCCCCGCCTCCCGCTCTGTCACCAAACTCCAGGAGATGGTGAAGGCCGGAATGAACATCGCCAGACTCAACTTCTCTCACGGCTCTCATGAGGTCAGTGTGTGTGTGTGAGTGTGTGTGATCAGTGTTCAGAAGATGTGTGTGTGTGCATGTCTTTCTATGACACACGTTCAGCGTCTCACACGTCTCTCTTAGTATCACAGAGAGACGATCCGTAACATCCGTGAGGCCGTGGAGACGCTGACCTCTGACCCGCTGTACTACAGGCCTGTGGCCATCGCGCTGGACACTAAAGGACCGGAGATTCGCACCGGGCTGGTTAAAGGGGTACAACTTACTCTCTGACAGAGTGTGTGTGTGTGTGTGTGATCAGTGTTCAGATTGTGTGTGTGTGTGTGATCAGTGTTCAGACGGTGTGTGTGTGTGATCAGTGTTCAGATTGTGTGTGTGTGATCAGTGTTCAGATTGTGTGTGTGTGTGTGTGTGTGTGTGTGTAATTAGTGTTCAGATGGTGTGTGTGTGTGTGTTCAGTGTTCAGATTGTGTGTGTGATCAGTGCTCAGAAGGTGTGTGTGTGTGTGCGCGTGTGTGTGTGACAGTGTGTGGACGCTGAGGTGACGCTGCAGCGCGGAGCGTCGGTTCGGGTTGTGACCGCAGAGACGGAGCGTGATAAGACAGACGGGTCGGTTATCTGGTTGGATTATCCCAGCCTAACCCACGTACTCAAGAAAGGAAGCAGAATATTCATTGATGACGGGCTCCTCGCTCTCAAAGTCGTGGAGATCGGTAACAAACACCAGCTCATATTTACACGACAAATACAGTGAGCTTTGAGAAGTTACATTGTGAGATTATTTTCATGACAGTGAAGCAAATGAACCAGTTGTTGTCAGAGTCAGTCTTTTCGCCCTGATGCCTGAAGCATTTCTCATCTCAGGTGACACGTGGGTGGAGACTCTTGTGGAGAACGGTGGGATTCTGGGAAGTCGCAAAGGCGTGAATCTGCCGGGAGCGGAGCTGGTGAACCTGCCGGCGGTGAGCGAGCGCGACTGGTCTGACCTGCTGTTCGGCGTGGAGCAGGACGTGGACATGGTCTTCGCCTCTTTCATCCGCTCAGGCCGACGACGTGAAGGCTGTGAGGGCAGCACTCGGAGACAGAGGACGAAACATCAAAGTCATCAGCAAAGTGGAGAGCAGACAGGGCGTTCAGAAGTGAGACACACACACACACACACCACTCACACTCAGCTCGCTCCTGCTCTGTCGTCTCACATCTCCTCATTTCTCTCCGCAGTTTCGAGGAGATCCTGAAGGAGAGCGATGGCATCATGGTGGCCCGCGGTGACCTGGGCATCGAGATCCCGGCCGAGAAAGTCTTCATCGCACAGAAGATGATGATCGGACGCTGTAATTCTGCAGGGAAACCGGTGATCTGCGCCACACAGGTGCGTCCTGAACAATTCAACTAATTGACAAAGACAATGTTCAGAGCTCCTCAAAATATTTCTGGCATTTGTGTTTAGTGGAGAAACAGAAATGATGAGAATGAACACACACATTTGACTTGACTGAGTGTGTGTGTGTGTTCAGATGTTGGAGAGTATGGTGCACCATGCGCGACCCACTCGCGCAGAGAGCAGCGACGTGGCTAATGCGGTTCTGGACGGAGCCGATTGCGTCATGCTGTCTGGAGAAACGGCCAAAGGAAACTTCCCTGTTGAAGCTGTTGCCATGATGCACTCGGTGCGTGACCTCTGACCCTTCACTGGACGCCACTTTAACTTCACGTCACCCGCTGTCTCACTGTCTGTGTGTGTGTGTGTGTGTGTTTCAGATCTGCCGTGAGGCCGAGGCGGCCATCTTTCATCAGCAGTTGTTTGAAGAGCTGCGTCGTTTGACCCCTCTGAGCTCTGACCCCACAGAGGTCACGGCCATCGGAGCCGTCGAGTCGTCCTTCAAATGCTGCGCTGGAGCCATCATCATCCTCACCACCTCCGGCAGGTACACAAATACTGTAATCTGACCCTCAGTGAACACTAATGCAGTTTTACCATTTAAAATTGTTTTATTTACTGTTTTTTTACACAGTTTTTAGGAGGTTTTTGTTAGGTGTTATAGATGTAGCAAATTAGCTCAAAGGGCTCAAATTAATCATAACTTGTTATAATTAATTATGAATATTTGGATCAGTTAATTGGGTTAACTTGATGTAGCCAAATTCATATTACAATCAATCAGAAAACTCAGTATTGAATATTTATTAATTCTAAGAAAGAATTCATGGCAACAGAAAAATAATTCTTTCTTAGCATGTACAACGCTTAAAGCGTGTAAGATCAGGAATCATTTAAGTGACATTAATCTGCAGGCAGAATCAGAATCGGGGAACTTATTGAGCACAATGTTTTATTAACTAAATCACGAACACAACTAATTTAAACAAACACACACACACACACACAATCACGCATACATGGGTAAAATAGAAAGTGAAAATGACAGAATGAAACCGGAAACAGGAAATTAAGCTGTGGAAAAGAGTCATTTAACCACATGAGAAGGACCGTCAGCTTCTTATTTCAAAACACCTCGTTAAATATACGATTCTTGCATTTGCCTTTGCAGTTGAAGCAGTCTTTCTGAGGAAGGTTTTGATGGTGTTGAAGTTGCAATCAATTTTTTCTGCGTTAAATGAATAAATGATGACGAACTTGCACGATTAGTTTGACTCTGTTTTGGTCGGGGAAGTTACACATGGCTGGATGTGTTGGGGGCCTGCCGGCCAGCGACCTCGCAGTCTGACCAACACGATCAGCAACCCGGTGAAGAAGGAAGAGAAGGGACAGTGCCTTTTAACTCTATGTGGAGATCACTCCCCCTGAGTTTGGCTTGCCCAATGAGAAAGGTGCAATCTTTCAGCGGGAACATTACTTTGTTTGGAAGCTGACTCATTTGCATGATGGGAATAAGCTGGCAGTTTGTGTTCCTTTATGCTCTGATTAATGTAACAAGCATACAATGCATGCTATAAGGAGGTGATATACACTAAAGTGTGAGTCATTAAATGAGCATTAATTCGATAGGAGACACGATATAGGTGGGGTTACATTAACTAGTAGTTCTATCATAAAGCATGCATAAAATCGTATCCAATGCCCTTTTTATTAATGTGGATGTCATGGTGTCTGTTTAGGACAGCATTTTTAGATTGTGTCTCTCTGTCTGTCATGCAGGTCAGCTCATTTATTATCTCGATATCGTCCTCGCTGTCCGATCATCGCCGTGACCCGTAATGTTCAGGTGGCCCGTCAATCACAGCTGCTCCGCGGGGTTTTCCCCGCCCTGTTCCGAACTCCGCCCTCTGAGGTTTGGGCTGATGATGTGGACAACCGCGTGATGTTTGCGATGGACATTGGTGAGTGTGAGCGAGCTGCAAGGTGTGTGAGTGTGTGTGTGTGTTAAATGATTAAAAGAGCTCTACACGATCCCAGATGAGGAATAAGAGTCTTATCTAGAGAAACCATTGGACATTTTCTAAAAAAAATAAACATTATATACTTTTTAACCACAAATGCTCATCTTGCACTTGCCTTGTGATGCTCCACGCATCACGTAATTACGTTGGAAAGGTCACGGGTGATGTAGGAGGAAGTACTGCAGTAGGGCGAAAAAACTCCATCTCATTTTCTCCTCCAACTTCAAAACATCGCTGTTTTACCTTTTTTTGTAAAGGCTGTTTGACTTAGTCTTTGCACGTTCTCTTTGTAAACACTGGATCAGTACTTCCGTCTACGGTATGACCTTTCCAACGTGATTACGTAATGCGTGGAGCATCACAGAGCAGTGCAAGATGAGCATTTGCGGTTAAAAAGTATAGAATTGGTATTTTTTTAGAAAATGGCCGATGGTTTCTCTAGATAAGACTCTTATTCCTCGTCTGGGATCATGTAGAGCTCTTTGAAGCTGCACTGAAACTGACATTTGGACCTTCAACCCGTTGAACCCCAGTGAAGTCCACTATATGGAGAAAAATCCTGGAATGTTTTCCTCAAAAACCTTCATTTCTTTTCCACTGAAGAAAGAAAAACATGAACATCTTGGATGACATGGGGGTGAGTGAATTATCAGGACATTTTCATTCTGAAGTGAAATAATCCTTTAATGTCTGTCTCTCTGCAGGTAAAGCGCGGGGTTTCTTCAGTTCGGGTGATATGGTGATCGTGGTCACCGGTTGGAGTCCCGGTTCAGGACACACCAACATCATGAGGGCAGTGACTGCACCCTGACCCAGAGTCTCTGATTCGCCAGAGTCTGTGATTGACAGGCCAATGCTAATTAACCCATAGAGAGTCAGTGTTGATTTCTGCTTGTGCTGCACTTCTAACCATCATATGTGTATCATTTCTATAGCAATAAAATGAAATGAGTCATATGTGCTGTCTTTATTTTCCTGTGATGAAAACTGCTAATTATCTTCAGTGTTTATCCTCATGCCAAGAGCGGCACACGTGTGTGAGGGACACTTCAGAAACCTGCTCCGTTCACACTTCCCACTGCTGCTTTTATGTTGTTTTTCTATGTAGTCATGCACTAGTCAGATGTCTTTCGGACTGTATTTTGCAGCATCATATTGCAACAGTCAAAGTTGGTCTGTGATCAATCAAGTTGCAACCATCGTTATTCACATTTATCAATAACTATATCTGCAATATTATAGTCAGTAGAGCAGGAAACACTCATCATGATGGTGAAGATTTTACAAATGTATGTCTGACCGTCACACTGAGACTTTATCCAAAAAATCAGATTTGAATGGTTTCATCATGTTCATCAAGGCAACTCAATATTATTTATATAGCGCTTTTCACAATACACTCTGTTGTTTATGGAAAATCATTGTTCATTTTTATTCATTTTCATGCCTTTTAGTTGCATTTAGCAAAGTAAAGCTGTACAATAACAAAGTTTATATTTTGCAATTGTAACCCCTTTCGTTTAAACCTCCTGCTTTCAGCGGGATTCGAACCCCGGTCCGCCGGCATTGGAGGCGGGCGCTCTAACAGGGAGGCTAAAGCTCGCAGTCGCTAGTGTGTCTCTTGAGATCAGAGGAGTGAGGTTTACACGCACAGCTCTTACTGGCCTACATCCGTTACACAATAATACAAACAACCAAGCAGCTGAGATCTGCTATATATCCAACTTTATATATGTGACATATATAGAATGTCACTGTGAAAGTAAGGCTTTATAAATTGTTAATGAGTGGTTGCATGTATATAAACCCTCCTCTGATGAACTCATGTTTGCAGGAGACACTTGCATTTCCTTCAATCCTTGATTATTTATTAAAAGCTCTTTCAAAGATTGAAATAATTTATTGATAGCCAGTACAGATCTGAATATGAGCCTGTGTTTGTGGTATCTGGCTCTCATTATGATTTTGAATTTCCTAATTGGCTTTAGCTGTTCAGTGTCTCAGTAGCAGACACCAGTGACTGTCATCTGTCTCTCTCCTCCCATCTCTGTGCCGTCACTGTGACGCGCCTGCGACGCGCGCTCATACCTGAGCCGCAGGAGTGTGGACTGTGAGCCGGTCGGGCACGCGGGTGACAGGGATGATGATGATGATGCTGATGCTGCCATGGCAACAGACCTTCATGCGCTCGCACATTGATTTCATATTTATTTAACACCACGTTCGTCCTTGCTGTCACAAGGCATCCGGAATCTGACCGTGTGAAGCTCAACAAGTGAAAGTGATGAATGTGAGCCGCGACGCGCCCTGGATAAATGCCTGATAAACGCGCGTTTAAAGGAGGCGGGAGAATAACGCGCGTCTGACAGCAGCTCCCTTTATTTTCTCATTTGTTGCGCATCAGTCTGATGATGATGATGATGAGCCTTCACGCGTCTGCTGACTGACCGGTGTGTGTGTGTGACTGACAGATGAATGTCTTGTATCTGTGCTGCTCCTTCACATTCGCTTTTATATAAGCGCGTCTGTTGAGCGCACGGCTCGAGACATCACCGTGACAACCGGAGAAGAGAATCACCGCGACCGCTCGGAGATGCTGGCCGGTGTCGGATCGCTTCGGAGCGCCTGGGCCTCAAGGACACGCGGGAGGAGAAATGAGGAGAAATGACGGACGGCGCGTGAAGACGAGCGCGTCAAGGGCGAAGGGAGCGTCACTGACGCGCGTTTATTCAAGGGCGTTCGAACACGATGAGGAGCCGTCGGAGGGCAGCGCGGCGGGGCGGAGGAAGCGTGAAGGAGAATCCGTCGTTTTACCGGCACTGAGGTCAAACTGACAGTGAGCTCGTTATTCACACCTGCGTTTATCTGACAGGAGAGTAACAACAGGTCAGTGTGTGTGTGTGAGTGTGTGTGTGTGTGTGTGTGTGTGTGTGTGTGAGCGCGTGCGTGCGCGCTCTCGCTGCTCTTTGGCACTGGCATGGATGGTGGCACAGCGGGTACCGGGGCTTCCGCGGGCACGGACCCTCGGCCCGCCCGGAACGGCGACTCTAAGCGGCGCAGTAAGAGCAGCCTGCCTTCTCCCGGTTACCGCCTCTCCCAGGCGTCTCTGGAGGGCGATCGCGGGGAGCCGCTGCCCGGCCGCCGCCGCCTCTCCATTATGAGCTCCACGCGCGATAACGGCCCGTTCCGCCCCGGCACGGCGGCCGGAACCCCGACCACCCCTCTGCCGCTGCCGCTCCCCCACGCCGGCTCCGCCCCGCCCACCGTGCAGCGTTCCGTGGGCTTCGCCGCCTCCCGAGCCGCTCTGGCATCCACCTCCTCCTCCACCGGCACCGGGATGGTCGTGGTGGCCGCCACCTGGACCCGAGACCACCACCACCACGGCGGCCGGGAGCCCGGAGGCCGGCCCGGGTCTGGACGGTGAGGACTACAGCTACTCGAACCAGTCCACTTTCATTCAGAGGCAGTTTGGAGCCATGCTGCAGCCCGGCGTCAACAAGTTCTCGCTCCGCATGTTCGGCAGCCACAAGGCCGTGGCGCTGGAGCAGGAGAGGCTCAAATCGGCCGGAGTCTGGATCATACACCCCTACAGCGACTTCAGGTACACACACACACACACACACACACACACAGTCTGTTTGCACCTGAGATTCACGTGTCAACAGGAATGTTTTTTTGAAAGAGTCCATTTAATACAGCTGTTTTCTATGTGAATGTATAGTAAAGTGTAATTTATTCCTGAATTTTCAGCATCATTACTCCAGTCTTCAGTGTCACATGATCCTTCAGAAATCATTCTAATATGATGATTTGCTGCTTAAGAAACATTTATGATTATTATCAATGTTGAACATCTGCTTAAAGGGATAGTTCACCCAAAAAATAAAACTCTGTCATCATTTACTCGCACTCATGTCGTTCCAAACCTTTGACTTTCTTCTGTGGAACATAAAATATATTTTGAGTAATGTTAGTTTTCCATAAGTTGTCCATACAATGAAAGTCCAACCAATTCTTTGGTTCCCAGTGTTCTTTAAAATTTCTTCTTTTCTGTTCCACTGTAGAAAGAAAGTCATAGAGGTTCGAATGATATGAGGGCGAGTAAATGATAACAGAATGATGATAGTGATCAAAATAAATCACAATGACTCATAACTCATGTACTCTTACCGTCAGCAAAAAGTCATTGTTATTTTGGTGAAGTTCAGATGTGCTTCATCATCTGTGTCGTTGGTGTCAGACATTCTAATGATCTATAATGTAAACAGCAAAATGTAAACGCTTTTACTGCAGTGGATGAGTGACAGGTGAGCAGACACTGCAGTCACGTGTGTTTCTGACCGACTCTGAATGTGGTTTTGTGATCAGATGACAGTGTTTTGTACCCTGTTCACACCTGTCTGCCTCTGAACAGATGTTATTACAAGCTGGAAACAGACAGAGAGACAGAGACCAGACTAAGTGAGTTACAGATACAGCAGACTGCCACACAGACAGACAGGAACATGGTTTGTTGTGTCTGACTCTGAATGGAGCTTTAGTGTGCATAACAATCAACACAATGAGATGATTCCATGCGAATTTCAGGATTATATTCAGTCGTATTCAAACTTCCATGAGCAGTAGATGTTGTGTGTTCAGTTTTCTCTGGCTTTGACACAAACTGTTGAGCGAGGTGATTGGTTGCACCTCCGCTGCCCGGGCCCATGTGTGTAATCCAATGAAACCTGTAACTCTAAATATAGCTGCAGTTTCCCGCTGGAGAATTCCCAAAACACACACTGAGGCTTTTTCATCAAGTTTAAAGTCAGAGTGCATTATTACACCCAGATTTTTAACATTGGGTTTAGCTTAAGGAAGTAGAGAGCCTACATCAATGTTAGGGGCTTTGTGAGCACTATTCAGGCCAAATATCATAATTTCAGTTTAACTCTCAAATTGTGAGAAATTTAGGGCCATCTTAGCTAACCCTATCCTCGAGGCAGTCCCACAATAGTTTTAAAGGGTGTGTCATCTGCATAACAATGAAACAAAATACCATACTTACTAAAATTGGCCCTAATGGGAGCATGTACAGAAAAACCGCATTGGGCCCAGAATAGAGCCCTGAGGGACACCACAAGGAAGAGGCGCTAACGGGGACACAAAGTCACCAGGGCGGACAGAAAATTTTCTGTCAGATAGATAGGACCTAAACCACTCCAGGACAATGCCTTTGATACCAATGGAATGGTCCAACTGAGAGATCAAAATATTGTGTTCAACAGTATCAAATGCAGCTGTCAGGCTGAAAAGCATAAGAATGGCAGAATCTCCTGAGTCTGTGAACAATAAGAGATCAACAATTTTTTAAAAGTGCGTCGAAGGGCTTTAAAACCAGACTGAAATACCTTTAAAACTCCATGTGAATCTGAAAAAGATTGCAGCTGTATACATGCAACTTTCTCGAATATTTTATAAAGAAAAAGGGAGTTCAGAAATTGGAGAAAAAATGGAGAGAACCGTGGTGACAAAATTAGATTTTGGTTGAACCACCTGAGGTCAAACTGCTATTAATAGTTCCTTGGATTATAGGCTCCATAGTTTCATTTGTAAAAACACAGACCGACTACATCTGTGGGACAGGAGGATGGTTTTAATTGATCAATAAAAAAAAGAAAGAGGCACAGGTTCAAACTGTTCTATGCACGACATCTGCATATGCATATGAGCACAATTAGTCTGTCTGCTGTCAGAAATGAGCATGGATCAAATATTCATAATGTGATGCATTATTCATCCAATGTATGCATAATGCATAATTCAATCAGCTACGATTTCAATTACGTTAAACTGAGACTATGAATAAAGAAACGAGGCAGAGAAAGTCAGTCAGTCAGACGGACAGACGGTGCAGGGCTGATGGGAAACTGCTGCTGCAGATTATGAGCAGATTATTACTGATCGCACACCTGCATGTGTGTGTGACGCCGAGCCTCAGACCTGCTCTAGTGTCCCAGTTTCTCCATCAGGATGCTTCTGTTATTTTACATTCTCATTTACGCTAGAATGCCATTGCAGGACACAGATGATTTCTGACGTGCTCAGCTGGACTCTTGCATTACGGTATTATCTCTCCATGCAGCTCTGCATCCCTCATAGGGAGATGATCAATAATATTGATCTCATAACCGCAGACAGAGATAATCAGACACTTACAGACTTACAGAGATCCTACAGCTGCGTCTGAAATCACATACTTTCTGAGAAGGTACTTCTTTTGATTAAAGTTACCATGAAATCAAAACTGATGATTCTTATTTTATAGTATTTATTCTAAATGTTTTGTCGGTACACATCATTATTGTTTTAAATTCATGTTCCTCGTAACCTTGAATCAGAATAACTTCCCCTCCCTTTTGCTGCATCTCTTCTCTGATGATGAGGGCGGGGCAACCTGTCACTCACATGAGATCCACCAATAGCAAACCACAACCATCCAATCAATTCCCTACAGACAGAATCAAGCCCCGCCCTACATTTGTTCTTGTTCCAGAAGCGTTTCACTTGATATACGTCACAACAGAGAAGAAAAGACAAATGCAACCTTATCGCCTCTTGATTAAGAGTATAGCCTTCATTTTTGATAGTGTAGAGAAATGTATTCGGACGCATGTTAATGGAGTCGCTCAAACCGTCTGTCTGCAGGTTTTATTGGGATCTCCTCATGCTGCTGCTGATGGTGGGAAACCTCATCATCCTCCCGGTGGGAATCACATTCTTTAAGGACGAGAACACACCTCCGTGGATAATCTTCAACGTGGTGTCGGACACACTCTTCCTGGTGGACCTGGTGCTGAACTTCCGTACCGGGATCGTGAAAGAGGACAGTACGGAGATTCTGCTGGACCCGAAGGCCATCCGCCAGCGCTACCTGAAGAGCTGGTTCCTCGTGGACTTTGTGTCATCGATCCCGGTGGATTATATCTTCCTGATGGTGGACCTGGAAGCTCGACTGGACTCAGAGGTAGAGGAATAAAGTCTGTCTTTCTGTCATTGAGACATCATGCAATATTAGAGCTGAAAGCTTCCTCTTCACTGTAACAAGAGCTTGAGTTGAAACGTTCCTTCAGAAATCTGTGCAGCAGTTTAGCCAAAACGATCATTCTGTCATCATTTACTCGCTCTCATGTTGTTCAAACCTGTTTGACTTTCTTTCTTCAATGAAACACAAAAGAAGATATTTTGGGAAACTGAGTGTTTTTGTTTTTTTTTGTCCATGCAGTGAAAGTCAATGGGATCCAATGTTGTTTGGTTCCCCAATGTTGTTCAAAATATCTTTTTATGTCCCACTGAAGAAAGAAAAAAACTTGAAACCATGAACTAGCTTTTATGCATCAGAAACAGATAACGTTCCGTAGCTTAGCGATGTTTCTGAGGTGGAATAGGACTTTTTTGTATCATATGAAATATGATTTTTGTCTTTAACTGTAGAGAATGAAGTAACAGTACATTCTTCTAGATGCAAATTACTGGTCATCCAATATTTTATATCTCTAACATACTCTGTCAACTTGGATAATTTGGAGATTTCATCTGGTCATGATAAAATATATATCTAAGTATCATCAGCATAACAGTGGAAACTACCGTAATTCCATGTTTTCTAAAAATATTGAAAATAGCAGAGGGCCTAACACAGAACCTTGAGGCATTTCATAATTTACTGACGTTAATTTGGATAATTCCCTGTTTAAATAAACAAAATGGAAATGGTCTGATAGATACGATCTAAACCACTTTAATGCCTGTCCCTGAATAGGGTTAGATATAAACTTAGATATAGAATTGTGAGATATAAACTTAGAATTGTGAGAAAAAATGTCAGAATTGTGTGATAAACATCACAATTACCATTATTTTTTAAAACTTTTGTGGCGGAAACAAGCTTCCATAAGAAAGTCACACAGGTTTGAATGACATGAGAGTGAGTAAATGATGACAGAATGGTCATTTTTGGGTGAACTTGCCCTTTAACAAAGAAGTGACCCATGTTCAAGTTAAGTCAGCTTTATTTTTACAGCGCTTTATACAGTACAGATTGTTTCAAAGCACCTTCACAGTAATAAACATAAAAATAACAGAATCAATGATGCAAACTTCATCAGATATGAGACAAATTTAGATTTAGGAGTAAAGCAGCTCTACAGAAGACAAGAGAGTCATTATTCAGATCAAGTTCTGTTCTCATCTGATAGTATCAGTGCAGTCAGATCGATTTCAAACCTGAACTTTATCCAACATAAACTAGTCAGTAAATGAATTCAGGTGTACTGGTGTAAATGTGTGTGTGTTTGGCTCTTTCCCGCAGGTGTACCGGACAGCTCGAGCGCTGCGGATCGTTCGGTTCACCAAGATCCTGAGCCTGCTGCGGCTGCTGCGTCTGTCCCGACTCATACGGTACATCCACCAGTGGGAGGAGGTGAGATCAGTATATTGTTGGAGACGTGGTTCGGGACATGTTGAGTCGCGATTCTCGCATGATCCCGTGCCGCCTCTCCTGTCGCTCTGGGTGATTAATCCAGTTTATTTTCAATAACCATTTTGGCTTCCAACGATTCTGAAAACAAGATAATCAAGATAAATGGTTATTGTGCTGCATTCTGTTTCACAGTGATGCTCTCATAATGTCTAGTGTTATAAAGTTTATACTTTGCATGAGTTTTTAATCTTTACCAGTTTAAATGTCTAAGTGATTTTAAACCACTCAATCATTTTATATGTAATTCATACAGTAAAGACCATGCAATGTTTTGTTTTTGCATTTAATGACTTTAATCAGTTTCTGTAGTATAGATATGTCTGAAAAACATAAAGCACTGTTTATTTGATTTGTATCTTTGTTTTGTTGTATTTACAGTAGTGGCCAAAAGTGACGTCTGGAGGGGATGTTTGTTTTTAATGACCCTGCAAGTTCGATTAAACCATCAAAATATGAGGAAAATATTTTATATTTTTTAAATATTTTAAATATGAGGGAAGAACAAAACACTAAACTTGATGAAGGTATTTATCTGACAGAATTATTTGGCAAACTACAGCTACAGGTTTATGAATAAAAATGCATAGAAAATCAAAAAGTTCACAGGAAAAAACAAACATTGTTATTAATATTTTGTTGGTTCTCTCTTGTTTTTGCATGTATTCATAATTTCTGGACAAAAATGATGTCAGCACAATTTGTCATGTTTCATTGTGTTATCAAATAAAACTCAAGTACAACTACATAACATGATTACAAAATCTTTAACATATTTTTAATAATATTTGAATAAAGGGTGAAGATGTCAATTTTCCTCTGCCGGACATCACTTTTGCCCACTACTGTATTTGTCCTATTGCTCGTCATTAGTTCTTTTTTATTGCTTGTTTTAAGTAAGCATGAGATCTTTTTACTTGCATTAGTTTGGCTAGTATTAGATTTTGCTGTGATATCAAGAATATTGTGAAATTTTACTGGCATCAAAAGTTTTGCAATGGTAATTATGGAAGCTTGTTTCCTCCAAGGAATGAAATAAAAAAAGGTACAGTAATTGCAACTTTTCATCTCACAATTCTGAGTTCACAAATCGCAATTCTGACTTTTTTTCTTAGAATTGAGAGAAAAAAGTCAGAGTTGTGAGATAAAAAGTCGCAATTACCAATTTCCTTATTTATTTATTATTTTCAATGCTGGAAACAAGCTTCCATAGGTAACAAAACATCCTTATTTCCAGCAAAAAAAAAAATTAAATATAACAATATTGTGAAATTAAATTTGGTTATATTTCTCACTCCTATTATGATGTTTCCAAAATCAGTGAGTTATTGCCTCAATACTGACCAAAATAATCATAACTTTTGCTATAGTCAAGCATTTTAAATAAGAGTGATTATAAGAGTGTGTATGTTTCCCACAGATCTTCCACATGACCTATGACCTGGCCAGCGCGATGGTGCGGATCGTCAATCTGATCGGCATGATGCTTCTGTTGTGTCACTGGGACGGATGTCTGCAGTTCCTGGTGCCGATGCTGCAGGACTTCCCGCTGGACTGCTGGGTCTCCAAGAACAACATGGTGGTGAGGAAGACTTTCTGATCCGCAGTGCTGGAAAAATAATGACTGTTTTCACACAGGTTTCACTAACACTATCCCAGCTAACAGGAAATGTTCCGAAGTTATGAACAAACGTTCTTCCATTAACGTTAATGGAACGTTCATTCAGAGTAATCTGGTCTTTAATAATGTTCTCAAAACATTAGCACAAAAACATTATTTATATATTGTTCATGGAACGTTTTAGGTCGTCTAATGTTTTTTTAAATGTTGCTACTTGTTTCAGAACGTTCAGAGAACATTCAAAATAACGTTACCAAGAATGATAAAATGAAATGTTCTCTTAATGTTCATATAACCAAGAAACAACATTTTTAAAATATTTTAAAAACTTTTCGTTTTGAACATTCAGAATAATGTTTTAAAGTGTAATATGAACATTAGCAAAACATTCTTAGAACATGTTTTTGTGACCTGGGATAGTCCCGCCCTAAACACTGTCGAGACACTCAGTCGAACAGATCAGTGTTCTGAAAGAGTCACAGCATTTCACGAGCTGCTGAAACACTGTCATCACAGCATGAACAGTGGATTAGTCTGGTGTCAGTGTGTGTGTGTGTTTAAGATATTTGCATATCAAAAAGCAATGAGTGTGTCTGTGTGTGTGTGTGTGTGTGTGCATGTGGATAACAGTGTCAACAGCCTAATGCATGGAAATGTAAATATGAATTTGTAAGATGATCTTTTCTTTGTTTTGAGTTCTGCTGCAATTTGAAAATCCAGAGTTGCCTACATAAACAGCATCATAGACAAAGTCAAACACTCAAGTGGCTCAATGATGCTGCCTCATTTCAGCCCAAATCTGATGCAGCATCACAATAATGTTCACTCATCACGTTCCCTCAGAAGGCTGCTGTCTCTGTAGACTGTGAGGAAGCTTGTATTATTCTGCTCATGTCAGAATTACCATAATTATGAGACGACTAGAAGTCTGAGCTGTTGAGCTCGTCCTTGGACTTAGAAGTAATTGGTTTCTATGGCAACGCTCACTCTAAAGGCCAGGATGGATTCATGCTGACGGCAGGAAAAGCTTCATCTCTACAGTAATTCACGTCTGCTTTAGTTCCTGTACTAATCAAATTCATACTTTAGACCTGTTGTTGTGTACTATAGATGTTGTAGGGCTCTATGAAATATGTTTTATTTTTTCACAAATTCCATTTTTTTCCCCCTAAATTCATGTAATGAATAAATTGAACTCATAAAACTTTACCAATTTAATCCATCTTTTAAAATATATTAAATGAAAATATAACAATGAAACATTGCATTTTGTGTTTGACAAGTTTTATATATATATATATAGTAAGATATTTTGTCATCATTTTGTCATTTTGTCAAAACCTTTATTTTGTCATTTTGCACTGTGAATGTATATTATAGTTTTTCTAAATTACTTAAACACTAACAAGTATGAAACAGTAAAAAGGAAAAAGGAAACAGTATGTGTAAGAGGAGGAAGAGTATGTGTAAGAGGAGGACGAGTGTATGTAAGAGGAGGAAGAGTATGTGTAAGAGGAGGAAGAGTATGAGTAAGAGGAGGAAGAGTGTGTGTAAGAGGAGGAAGAGTATGTGTAAGAGGAGGAAGAGTATGTGTAAGAGGAGGAAGAGTATGAGTAAGAGGAGGAAGAGTGTATGTAAGAGGAGGAAGAGTATGTGTAAGAGGAGGAAGAGTATGAGTAAGAGGAGGAAGAGTGTGTGTAAGAGGAGGAAGAGTATGTGTAAGAGGAGGAAGAGTATGTGTAAGAGGAGGAAGAGTGTATGTAAGAGGAGGAAGAGTATGTGTAAGAGGAGGAAGAGTATGAGTAAGAGGAGGAAGAGTATGTGTAAGAGGAGGAAGAGTATGTGTAAGAGGAGGAAGAGTATGAGTAAGAGGAGGAAGAGTGTATGTAAGAGGAGGAAGAGTATGTGTAAGAGGAGGAAGAGTATGAGTAAGAGGAGGAAGAGTGTGTGTAAGAGGAGGAAGAGTGTGTGTAAGAGGAGGAAGAGTATGTGTAAGAGGAGGAAGAGTATGTGTAAGAGGAGGACGAGTGTATGTAAGAGGAGGAAGAGTGTGTGTAAGAGGAGGAAGAGTATGAGTAAGAGGAGGAAGAGTGTGTGTAAGAGGAGGAAGAGTATGTGTAAGAGGAGGAAGAGTATGTGTAAGAGGAGGAAGAGTATGAGTAAGAGGAGGAAGAGTGTATGTAAGAGGAGGAAGAGTATGTGTAAGAGGAGGAAGAGTATGAGTAAGAGGAGGAAGAGTGTGTGTAAGAGGAGGAAGAGTATGTGTAAGAGGAGGAAGAGTATGAGTAAGAGGAGGAAGAGTGTTTGTAAGAGGAGGAAGAGTGTGAGTAAGAGGAGGAAGAGTGTGTGTAAGAGGAGGAAGAGTATGTGTAAGAGGAGGAAGAGTATGAGTAAGAGGAGGAAGAGTGTGTGTAAGAGGAGGAAGAGTGTGTGTAAGAGGAGGAAGAGTATGTAAGAGGAGGACGAGTATGTGTAAGAGGAGGAAGAGTATGTGTAAGAGGAGAAAGAGTATGAGTAAGAGGAGGAAGAGTGTTTGTAAGAGGAGGAAGAGTGTGTGTAAGAGGAGGAAGAGTATGTAAGAGGAGGACGAGTATGTGTAAGAGGAGGAAGAGTATGTGTAAGAGGAGAAAGAGTATGAGTAAGAGGAGGAAGAGTGTTTGTAAGAGGAGGAAGAGTGTGTGTAAGAGGAGGAAGAGTGTGTGTAAGAGGAGGAAGAGTATGTGTAAGAGGAGGAAGAGTATGTGTAAGAGGAGGATAAGTGTTTGTAAGAGGAGGAAGAGTATGTGTAAGAGGAGGAAGAGTATGTGTAAGAGGAGGATAAGTGTTTGTAAGAGGAGGAAGAGTATGTGTAAGAGGAGGAAGAGTATGTGTAAGAGGAGGAAGAGTATGTGTAAGAGGAGGATAAGTGTTTGTAAGAGGAGGAAGAGTATGTGTAAGAGGAGGAAGAGTATGAGTAAGAGGAGGAAGAGTATGAGTAAGAGGAGGAAGAGTGTGTGTAAGAGGAGGAAGAGTATGTGTAAGAGGAGGAAGAGTATGTGTAAGAGGAGGATAAGTGTTTGTAAGAGGAGGAAGAGTATGAGTAAGAGGAGGAAGAGTGTGTGTAAGAGGAGGAAGAGTATGTGTAAGAGGAGGATAAGTGTTTGTAAGAGGAGGAAGAGTATGTGTAAGAGGAGAAAGAGTATGAGTAAGAGGAGGAAGAGTGTTTGTAAGAGGAGGAAGAGTGTGTGTAAGAGGAGGAAGAGTGTGTGTAAGAGGAGGAAGAGTATGTGTAAGAGGAGGAAGAGTATGTGTAAGAGGAGGATAAGTGTTTGTAAGAGGAGGAAGAGTATGTGTAAGAGGAGGAAGAGTATGTGTAAGAGGAGGATAAGTGTTTGTAAGAGGAGGAAGAGTATGTGTAAGAGGAGGAAGAGTATGTGTAAGAGGAGGAAGAGTATGTGTAAGAGGAGGATAAGTGTTTGTAAGAGGAGGAAGAGTATGTGTAAGAGGAGGAAGAGTATGAGTAAGAGGAGGAAGAGTATGAGTAAGAGGAGGAAGAGTGTGTGTAAGAGGAGGAAGAGTATGTGTAAGAGGAGGAAGAGTATGTGTAAGAGGAGGATAAGTGTTTGTAAGAGGAGGAAGAGTATGAGTAAGAGGAGGAAGAGTGTGTGTAAGAGGAGGAAGAGTATGTGTAAGAGGAGGATAAGTGTTTGTAAGAGGAGGAAGAGTATGTGTAAGAGGAGGAAGAGTGTGTGTAAGAGGAGGATAAGTGTTTGTAAGAGGAGGAAGAGTATGAGTAAGAGGAGGAAGAGTGTTTGTAAGAGGAGGAAGAGTATGTGTAAGAGGAGGATAAGTGTTTGTAAGAGGAGGAAGAGTATGTGTAAGAGGAGGAAGAGTGTGTGTAAGAGGAGGATAAGTGTTTGTAAGAGGAGGAAGAGTATGAGTAAGAGGAGGAAGAGTGTTTGTAAGAGGAGGAAGAGTGTGTGTAAGAGGAGGATAAGTCTTTGTAAGAGGAGGAAGAGTATGTGTAAGAGGTGGTGGACGAGGAAGAGCAAGGTGTGGACAGTGTTGTCAAGGCTGGATTGGCACACTAGAGGGTTTTTCCCATCATTCCCTGGACATCAAGCCGGACCAACATGAAGACGTGATGCTGAGGCAGAATGAATCTCTCACTGACTTTGATTTTGCAGCTGCACGACTCTTTTGAGTGTAACATGCTTTTCATTTACAGTTTTTTGGCTATTGCAGTTGAACTACTGTATTTTTATAGTATGCAAGTGCTGAATATACAGACATTCAGTACTATACAATATTCACTACAATACAGTGTACAGTTTATTCACCTTGTACTGTAAGTTGTGTTTACTATACTTTTTAATGTAGTTGCAAAAACAATTTACTTGTACAATATACTTTTTTCTTGTGAGTGTATGTGTGCGTGAGTGTGTGTGTGTGTGTGTGTGTGTGTGTGTGTGTGTGTGTGTGTGTGTGTGTGTGTGTGTGTGTGTGACTGATCACTGCTACATGCACCTGCTTGTCTTGTCGGAATATTGAGGCAACATTACAAAATATCTAATTAAAAACAGGACACACACACACACACACACACATTGTGTGATTGAATCGCTGACTCACCCGCAGTAGGGTTTCCACCACTGTTGTCGTGGTGACGGTTGCTAGGCAGCTGATGCTCAGTGTTCCCCAGATAGCAGTAGATCTGTGCTATATTTGTCTCCTCCATCATGTCAGTCTTGAGCACAGGAGAGATAAACATAGCGCAGTCATCTCATTCACAAAACACACACTCGCGTTCATGACACACATGATCACTGGGCTGCGTTTGAGCATTTTGTCTGCTTCACCTCAGTACTGGATCAGTGCATGTTGTCTGTAGTCACTATGTTTTAAGACTAGTTTTATTTTAACAATTTGCAATCAGTTCTGCTCCTTCTCAAAGCATCCTGTTGATGCACTGAAGGTCAAAGATGATTATGTAACCGATCACAACACTGAACAAGAGGCTGGTTTGTGTTTATTTCTGCCTGTGAAGCGTTTCATTCCTGCTGTATTTGAGCAGCACTTTTAGAAATGAGGGCGAATCCCCATGTGACTCGACACAACGGCAGGGAAAATCTCCTTGACAATGTGGAAGATTCCTTGGGAGAAACCAAAGGGAGAAACAGCCCTCATGAACACTGCATACTTTACACTGTATATGGTAACTTACAGAAAAGATGCTCTAAGGGCACAATATAATATATATATATATATATATATATATTGCCAGTGTCAATAAATGAAGGTGTTTACCGTCTTTATACAGTATAAACCCTTTAACCCCAATCTGACCCCAGCGCCGCCGCAGTGTGTTTCTGATGGCAGTGTGATTCGAGCGTCTGCTCTGTGTTTCAGAACGACACATGGGGCGTCCAGTACTCGTACGCTCTTTTCAAGGCCATGAGTCACATGCTGTGCATCGGTTACGGTGCTCAGGCTCCGGAGGGAATGACGGACGTCTGGCTCACCATGCTCAGCATGATCGTGGGCGCCACGTGTTACGCCATGTTCATCGGCCACGCCACTGCCCTCATCCAGTCCCTGGACTCGTCCCGCCGACAGTATCAGGAGAAGGTAAAGCACTGAATGATGGCGAATGGCAACTTTTAAGTCACCCCATTCATGTTGTTCTTTATTTGTCATGCTTGATCATCAATGGATATGAAAAATGTTTTATATTTTTTAGCACTTTTTATATATTTATTTTCTGTCAGGTGTGACATGCTAAACCATCAGCAGCTATAACGAAAATATTTTTTTTTATCATTATTATACATATTGTAATTATTCACCTGTCTGTCATTCAGTATAAGCAGGTGGAGCAGTACATGTCGTTCCACAAGCTTCCAGCAGATGTCAGGCAGAAAATCCACGAGTATTATGAACATCGATACCAGGGCAAGATGTTTGATGAGGACAACATTCTGGGAGAGCTGAGCGACCCCTTAAAGGAGGTTTGTCATCACTAAACTCATGGCTTCCCAAAGTTTACTTTTCAATTTCAGCTGTTTTTGTTTTTTTGCGTGTGCAATGTGATTCCACAGTGTGTAATTATAAGGCAGTGTATAAATGTGTTGAATAAATAGAAGCAAATAAACAAGAAGTGATGATACGTGACAGTATTTGAAGTGTAATAAACACATACACTGAGTATAGAGTCACATGTAAAATATTTTAAAGATGCAGTTGTGTAGCTGACTTGACATTTAAAATCTAAAACAATTTTAAACAACATCAAAACATTATTATACATGCAATTTTTGTAATTTTGTACATGGAATATGGAATATTTGTACTGTTAAAATACATTTGTCAACTAAAACCCTAACTCTAGACGTGATTATATGCCATCTAAAATATTGATGATGAATAAATATAAATTGTTATTTGTCGACAACTACCCAACTGAAGTTTGCCCACATCATTATATTAGGTGTTTTCAGACACAAGCAGATATCACAGAACTATTTTAGTCTATATTCAGAACACCAGCATTATTGTGGCAGTATGAGTTTGTGTTGTTGCATTTTACAAGCTTTAACCAGCTAAATAATGTCTACTTGTGCACAGGAAATTGTTAGCTTCAACTGCCGTAGCTTGGTGGCTAACATGCCTCTCTTCGCTAACGCTGACCCAAACTTCGTAACAGCAGTGCTCACAAAGCTGAAGTTTGAGGTGTTCCAGCCCAATGACTTCATCATTCGCGAGGGAACCGTTGGCCGTAAAATGTATTTCATTCAGCATGGACGGGTCAGCGTACTCACTCGTGGAAACAGGGAGACCAAGCTTAGTGATGGGTCTTACTTTGGAGGTGAGTTTACGGATGTTTGGCTGATGTCAGATGTTTGTAATGAGCTTTCCCAGCTCACAAAAATATGTTCTACAAATGTTTTACTAATGTTCCCATTAAATGTTCTCTGAAGGTTCAAAACGTCCATTTTTTTAAATGATCTTATGGATTTATTGACTTGATCTGGGGTGCGTTTCCTGAAAGCATCATTTAGCCAACTATGGTCGCAAGTTCCGTTGAATTGTGTTGGTAACAACGGAACTTGCGACCATATTTGGCTTTGGGAAACACACCACTGGTCGAGTGATTTAAGTACTTTGTACATTAATTGATCCCTTTCTAACCTCCTGGTGGTCTTTCTCCATCACTCAGAGATCTGTCTGTTGACTCGTGGTAGGAGGACAGCCAGTGTCCGGGCAGATACGTACTGTCGACTTTACTCCCTCAGTGTGGGCAGTTTCAATGAGGTTCTGGAAGAGCATCCCATGATGAGACGGGCCTTCGAGACAGTGGCAGCAGACAGGCTTGATCGCATCGGTAAAACCGCTTTTGCCCCTATATAAAGCTGAAAACTCATCTCTAAAATAAACAAATAAATCTCTTCTCCTTTGCTTTCATTATTTCTTAAATCCCTCCCTGTTCTAGTCTGTACTGTTCCATATGTGTAACTTTGTGTTGTTAGCCCTTTTGGTGTTGTTGCCCCTTAAATTAATCCCTTAAATGTGTAACTGATTTTGTAGTTGATGAATTGAGGCTTTGGCTTACTAAATTTAAAGTTCCCAGATCTTTTCTGTACAGTGAAAGTGACAAAAATGACAGAATAACACCATAAAACGAGTCAATATGGGACATGAGTGAGTAAATAAGAGAAAATTTTCATTTTTGATTGGCTTAAAAAAGTATTTAATTCTTAGGGAACAGTGTAGGGGAACAGTGTTAATAATTATTTTCTTATTGTCCTAACCCTATTCTGAATTCATTTTTTTCACAGGTAAGAAGAACTCAATTTTGTTGCGCAAGACCTCACAGGGGGGATCTGTAGCGGGCAGCAGTTTGGGACGGGGTGGAGGAAGCCGGGGTGGAGGAGCAGGAGGTGCCGGTCTGGGTTCTTGTGATAGTGTTCTGGTCCAGCAGATTGTGAAGCATGACAGCATGCCCACCATGCAGGACCTCACTGCTGCGGGCAACCGAGGCAGCACCGGAGGCACAGTCTCACCACGACCTCATCCGGTGATCTGGGCACCGCTGGTCCACGCTCCCCTCCAGACGGCCGCTGCCACCACCAACGTGGCCATAGCCTTGATGCATCAGCAACAGCAGCAGCAACAATTGCAACAACAGCTACAACAGCAACATGCCCTTGGAGCTGCCATCTTTCTTCCCATCTCGCCGTCGCCCTCGTCCTGCCCTCTTTCACCTCCCCGTCCACCCATACTACACCCACGGCAGTCGCTCAGCTCCCTCATTGGTGTGATGGGCAGTCTGCCCCCGCGAGGAGTCCCGTCCTCTATAACACCTTCACCGTCGCCCTCCACTATGGGACCGACCGCTGTGGCTCCTTCGGCAGGCGGAGTGGTAAAAACTCCCCCCACACCTGCGTCGTCAGTACCCGCTCCCCTGCAGGCTAGCAGAACACTTCATTACAGTCTCCGCCTCCACACAGAGCCCACAACATCACCTGTCCATAAAGTCCCGCCTCCCTCCTCAACGGTCACAGCGCCGTCTGTCGAAGGACGCAACATCGGCTCCGGGCCACAGGGGGCGAAAGAGGCTCTACTACGTCATGTTGGAGGAGGTAGCACCCAAGGCCTCCCAATGATCGGTCGGCTTACCCAGGAGGCCAGACTGCTCTCCGCCTCCCAGCCGACTCTTCCCCACCGCAGCTGGGTTGGCGTGCAGCCTCACCCACCTCTCCATCGTAAAGCATCCGGAGGAAACCTGCTGCCCGCACCCTTCCTTTTATCCTCAGGACTCGCTAGAGGAGGAAGCGCAGGTGTTTTGAGCTCAAATGCACAACAGCCTGGTGCTGCACAGATGCCTCTACACACACCCCTACTGTTGCCCTCTCAGCTGACGCATACACCTCCACTCACATCAGCTCCAGGATCTGCTCCACCACCCCTTGCCCTCTTCTCGTCCTCCCCAAAGCAAACTCCTCTTTGTTCCACCAACCCTCCTTTATCTCTCATGGCTACATCTTGTGGTCTAGGGGTTCCTCAAACCCAGCGAGCCAAACCTGGCACTGCAATACATACTCCTCCTTCAACCTCTCCTCCTCCTTGCCTACGCCCTCCTTCTCCCTCTCATTCCACCTCCACATCTCCAACTTCATCTTCCGGCATCTCTTTGGCTCAGAATTCCCGTACTAAACCCTCTCCACCACCTTTATCCTCCACCACCAACTCAACACCCACCATCACTCCTTCTCAAACCCCCACCCCAACTCGAACCCCAACCCCTATTCAAACCCCCATT